>NC_037672.1:173538974-173552423 GCF_003255815.1 Theropithecus gelada | reverse complement strand
TTTTTTTTTTTTTTTTTTTTTTTTTTGTATTTTTAGTAGAGACAGGGTTTCGCCATGTTGGCCAGCTCGGTCTCCAGCTCCTGACTTCAGGTGATCCTCGGTCTCCCAAAGTGCTGGGGTTAGAGGCGTGAGCCACCGCGCCTGGCCCACTGTCTAGAATTTCTCCTAAAATTAACTCACATTCCATAGGTTGCTTTAATAATAATTCTAAATATTTCAACCTACTGTTCAAATGTTTATGGATGTACATTCATCTGGTTGTTTTAAAACAGTCTTAGGAATGATTGTTTACCTAAAAACATATTTCTTTCAGATAATTACATATAATTACAATGATGGGCTTGGGTTTGGATACTGTGCAATATAATATCTAATGCATTAAAAAAGACATTACAAATAATTAACATTAGCTAAATGGGCAGCTGTGAAGTGTGTTTCTCAGCAGATATTTTTTTAATAGACTAGATTCCCATCTGCCCAGCACAGTTACTGAGAAGCTGCCTAGACGCCTAGAAGCAAATACAAGAGAAAACAACTTTTGAAAAATCGTATTCCCCTTGCTTCAAGGATAAGTAATCAGTCTGCTAGGACAAAACTGTTATTTTCCAAAAGTTTTCTGGCTTTCTAAGCAAAGTCTAAGGAAGTTATGGCAATAGAAAGCAATGCTGATTTTATAAATGTGAGTTTTCACTTAAAAACATGAGATTTGTTGAGGTTTGGCTGACAAATATTTCAGGTTATATCCTTGGAGAAGCTCTGATTCTCTACCTGCTGATGGCACACATACTTAAACTTTGTTCAACCAATCCAGAAATAATGAGCCCACATCCTAGGATGAGCTCCAGAGTTTGACAGTAGCACAGTGAAAATGCACATTGGAAACATCCTTGAGGAAGAGGTCTGGACAGCTGACAGAGCTTAAAGACAGTCTGTTAGCTGCAAAAAGACAAGGCCAAGCAGTATTATTTACAATGCACAATTCTCTCTTGTGTTTATCTTGGACAAATCCCTCAAATCCTCTATTTTCTTATAGTATTGACTGACCAGATAGAAGCATTTCTACTAAGACTTGCATTTTATTTTCAGTCCTGTCATCGTTTTTTAGTGGCTCCATAAAAGATATAAGCACAAGGTGCCAAAGAATGTAATTCAGTAATTGCAACTCACCAAGGAGTTTACTCTGTTTCCCTATGGCATGTTCTGTAATTCTTTCTCTCTTTTAAGAAACTGATGGAGTTGTACCTGTCAGGAATAGCTGACTGCTATGCTTGGCATTTCCCCAAGTTGTGCTAACAAGACCTTGAATTTGACTCTGTTATCTTAGCTTGAAATATTTCAACCCTACTATAAAATGGGACAAACCCGCCCAAGAAGTGGGGAGAGGAGTGTATATATGTTTTGGAAGAGGAAGATGTAGTCTTATCTTCTGCAATGTGTCACCAGCTAAGATTTTTAACTGAAAGTACAAAGTTCGAGTTCACACCAGTCATTACTTCTTAAAATGTGTGGCTTATTGATGCATAGAAAATGCAAACAACTTACAGAAATAATGTTGCTTTTTATTTTCTGCTATCTCATGGGTCTTATAGTTAGAAATGTGTTTCCAAATTCCACAACTACATGTATTATTAAACCATTTCTATACCCCTCTGAAATCATTAAAAGAGGTATGTAATAGAAATCAAAGTCAATTCCCTTATTACATAATAAATACATTTTTTCAATATGTCCGCACTTTAATTCTGTGTGCAAGAGTTGCGTTTTTGAAAAACGACTTATCTGAAATGACTGTTGAAGGAGTTGCCTTTCTCCTCTGCATTGCAATAGATACTTCAGCTCTGAGAGCCACTTGGAGGTTTTTTATAGGTAAGTATTGTTCCTGGCTGCATCCATTCAGCACATTGGAACTCACAGAACCTCAGCTGAGAACATTCTAGGGCTAAGTTACAGGAAACCAAAAATTAACAGAGATTTATTTGAAATTTTGTGAGCCAATGAACACTTGATAGACTAACTGCATACAACGAACCATGTCTGTACAAAAAATTAGAAAGGAGGCCAGGCATAGAGGCTTACACCTGTAATCCGAACACTTTGGGAGGCAAAAGTGAGAGGATTGCTCAAGTTCAGGAGTTCAAGACCAGCTCTGGCAACACAGCAAGACTTTGTCTTTACAATCCTTTTTTTTTTTTTTTTTTTTTTTTTTTTAATTAGCTGGGCATGGTTGCACATGTAGGTAGTCCCAGTTACTTGGGAGGCAAGGGGTGGGAGGACTGTTTGAGATTGGAATGTCAAGGCTGCAGTGAGCCGTGGTCATGCCTCATTCACTGCATTCCAGCTTGAGCAACAGATCAACATCCTGTCTCAAAAAAAAAAAAAGTAAAATAAAATAAAATAAAAATACAAAAATAAAATAAAAATACAAAAATGAAAATAAAAATTTAGCCAGTCATGCTGGCTTACGCTACTCAGGAGGCTGAGGTGGAAGGACTGCTGGAGCCCAGGAGTTCAAGGCTTCAGTGAGGTATGATTGCATCACTGCACTCCAGCCTGGGTCACAGAGTGGAACCTTGTCTCTCCCAGAATAAAGTAACTATATGAATGAAACACCAAATAGTTACTTTGGGAAGTTGTGAAGGAAGTTTAGCACTGGATAAATTAAAATCAGAGGGTACAATCAATGACTGGATTGAGTACATCAAGGCAACTCTTTGAAAAATATTTTCAATTTATGTCATTTTACTGCCAAATTTATTTCATTTCACTTTATTTTTTTATTTACTTTAAATTTATTTTAAAACTTATTTTTTTCAAATGACAAATAAAAATTTAAGCATTCTTTGCAACAAATTGAACTTCGATAGTAATTATGGTTGAGTAAATTTCAGTCGCCCTCTGTTTCACCTTACTGAAATGGATCTGGGTTCCACACAGCACCTATATTTGGGATTTAGTTTTCACCAAGTAATGTATAGACATCCCAGATATTCTATAGCCTGACAGATTGCACAATTTGGCAGTAACATGTATTGGTGTGGATGTGTATACCAACACAATATTCTCTTAAAATATACATTCGAATCATTTCCTGCTACTGTGCTCTTTTAGTGTTGAGGTCTAATCAGGTCAGTGTGTTCACTTAAAAAGCAACATTCACATTGTATTTCATTTTCCACATGTAGATTATTGTTACTCCCAACTTACCGTTTCTAGGCTGGGGACCTGGTTTGGAAAAAAGCCTTCCCTTAGTTCTTTTGGATCACATGAGACTCACAAAGTAGCTTTCCTATCATGTTTCTTCACATCTCATAGAAAACTAACTACAAAGAATGGCATCAAGTCCTTATCTATTGCCATGCCATGGCCAGCAAGAAGCGAGTCACCCATTGCTGATGGTGCCAGCTTCGTTGCCACTCAGGTGCATCAGAGTCTAAATGATGCTTTTTCTGTGTACTCATTCTTAGTACCCTGTGTAAAGGAAGGCTGCAGAAGAGGATACAAGATTGGGTGCCCCCTGGGGAGGAGGAGCTCAAGCTCCAGGCTAAGGGGTAGTGAGGTTGGAGGGGGTGTTCTCAAGTGCCAGTCATTGAATTCCAAACTTCTAAGGAGGCAGGATAATAAAGCAATGGGGTTAAGTAACAAGAAATAAAAATGTAATCCTACACCCCCAACCAATGGAAAGAAGCCCCTCTTGGCCAAGGAGACCCCAGAAAAACCTTGAAAACTGAGTTTCCAGCCATGATAGGCACATCTTGCTATACCCCCACCCTTTCTAACCACCATTAGGCTTTCTACCCTGAAGACTAAAGAGAAGCCAGTCCTTTGGAAAGACTGGCCCCACCGCTGATTTCAACCAAAGGCCTGACTGCTGCTCTCCCCTTTTGTGGTTTCTGCACAACATCTGACCAGCATGCCTTTCTGATAAGAGACCGCCGATCATGGAGTGGTTCTGGCCAGTCTAGGGAGGATGCAAAGACAGGGCTTTCATGTCCTCTGCTTCACTTTTTGACATCGAAAACTCCACCCTAAAATTATGTTAATGCCACCATTTTTTGGACATGGGTCCCATGAAGAGGCATGAAGCTTAATTGTGCATGTGTCTGCTCTCCCTTTATGAATATTCATGACCCCCCCCAGTTCCTTGAATATGTATAGTCACCCCGCACACACATGAAGTCCTCCTGTTCTCTTTGCTCCTCCCTCCAGGTGCCTGTTTTTGGCTTCTGACCAGAGGCTGTGCTTCCCAGCCTGTAAGAATGGCCACCCTGTAGACTGCAATCCTTTATGAAAAATGAAGCTCTGTTTTCCAAATTTATGAACCTTGTAATTCATCAGTGGACAATAAATTGGGATCAGTGAACCTAACTGGGAATGGGAAAGCAAATAAATCACTGAATTCAAGCACAGATAACTCAATTAAGAAACCAGTGCTACCCTATCCCCAACTCTGTAATCTCACACCGTGTTTCTCCCCCTTTCTTCTTCTTTACATAAAGCTTCTACAGGCATCAAATTATTTGAATTTCCAGCACAACACTTGATAACTCTCTGGACAAACCAGTCATCACTGGAATCCATCAGGACAATGGAAACACGTATTGAGCTGATTCTCACTTACCACTTTGTGGCTACATGGGCTGTTTTTTTTTGTTCCTCAAAGCAACCCAGTGAGACAGGTCCCATTATCTTCTTTGTCCAATTAAAATAGAGAATAAGAAAGAGTAAGTAACTAATCCAAAGACATAGCTATCAATTCCCAAGACAGCTTCATTCTTTCTTTTCTGTTTTCAGTTGTGGAATATTCAGACAGAATGCCCAGGGGATCTCAATCCCACCTGAATTTCTGTTTGCCTTCAGAAGTGGCAAACTGGCAGCCCCCCAATCTGTTAATATTCAGACCGCAGAATGACTCTGTGTGAAGCACATAGCATTTGCAAATTTGGGATTAGTTGCAAATATTTAAAACTCGAGAGATAATAAAATCAAAATGTAAATTTCTGGCTTCTCTTGAAAAACTCCTATACCCATTCATAGACTGCAAATTAAGCCCCTATTAGGAGTCCATAGAACCAAGTTAAACCCCATCTGATAGCAACTTATGAACAGTACCTGGACATGCAAAGCCAAATAGTCAGAAAAATGTAGGTACACAGAAGGAAAAAATATACTAACTAAACTAGTATCTTCTATAAACTGAGAGGGAGAACAGACCTGATGGTGAAATGGGAGCCAAGCTCTGAAATGGCTTAGGAACTACTTAATCTTCACTTGACAAATACAATCTGAAGTGTTAGGTATTGCTAAGCAGTCATTGCTGAAGTATGGTCTTTAGAGTCTCTGTGTAATAACATTTATTATTTCTTCTGCTCTGGCAGCAAAATCCACCCGAGAGTCTCAAAGGTCTTTTCTATCTAAGATCTATGGGCTAAAATCTATGCTTCTTACTGAGACAAAATACCCACTGAGCACTTCTGCACTTGGCAGAAGCTTTAAAATATAATTCTTTGGTTCCATAAATGTCCAAATGCTAGAACTTATCTGATGATTAAGAAGCTTGTCTCTGTGTCAAAGGGAGGTTCATTTTCTATAAGCAAACTTGGTGGGCAGGAAGGTATCATTTATAATCCTGTATTTAAGCACACAAAACTGAATAAATGTTGTAGGAGTATCTGTTGAATTAAAAATAAAGATGTTTCCTTTGGTCTGTCTGATAAGTGTCATGAATTATCTATAAACCCATGTTCTGACCCCACCTTCCATCTTTTTCTGTTGTTTATTTCTGTCTTCTATTTTTTATATCTTGAACTTCTTTTTTTTTTTCTTTTAGACAGAGTCTCACTCTGTCATCCAGGCTGGAGTGCAGTGGTATGAGCAGAGTTCATTGCAGCCTCAACTTCCTGGACTTAAGTTATCCTCCTACCTTGATTTCCCATGTAGCTGGTACTATTTTTATTTTGTATTTTTTATAAAAAATAAAAATGTATTATTTTTATTTTTGTAGAGAGGAGATCTCACTTTGTTGTCCCGATTGGCCTTAAACCCCTAGGTTGAAGCGACCCTCACACCATGGCTTCCCAAGGTACTGGGATTACAGGTGTGAGCCACCACACCCAGCCACAAACCTCTGTGTTTCCTCCAGATTCCTTCCCATTTTATTTCATGAAGCTCATGTTCCTCCCATAGGACATGATTTATTGGTATCCCTGAAATCTTTGTTCCTTTTCTTGCATTTTGTTACCAGAGGTGGCATGATGTAGTGTTTAAGAACCCTGGGTCTGAGGCAAACAAATCTAGGACTATTTATTTTCAGCTGGGTGAATGTGGATAAACACCTTCCATATATGAGATGCCTGAATTTGTAAAATGGGAATAGCACTTATCTCAAATGTTTCTTGTGAAAATCAAATAAGATAACACATTAAAAAAAAAAAAAAAAAAAAAAAAACTTGCCAGGAAACTGTTGCTCATTAAATGCTCTTTTATAACTATAAAGAATATATTGACTTCTCTGATTAAGTTGAAGTAGAAACTTAAAATTATAAAATAAAAAATATTTGTCACTTGTCTTACAGCAAAAGGCTCGTATTTTCTACCTCTTCAATTTTTATACAATAATGTGAAAAAACATACAAAAAAAATTAAGCACTGCTTTAGCTTTGTGTAAAATTTTCTTTGCCTTTTTTCCCCAACCTGTAAAATATTTTTAAAGTAAAATTGAAACTGAGTCTTTAAGAATTCAAGTTAAATTAAAATATTTTGTGCATTACTACATTTAGTTCAATAGATTTTCTTCCCTTCGTTTTCAACAAAGCCTTCAGTGAAAGAGCCTATACTTGAGAAAATATCTGAAAAATAAAATAAGAAGTTAGCATTATATACTCTACGTGCTCTCAGTGAATAATTGAACCTAAATGAGAAGTAAATTACTCACAAACAACCCTTTGAGGAATCGTAATTTACAGAAGTAGAAAGTTAGGGTGAAGAGGTTAACTACTTGCCTGAGGCCGTGTAATTAGTAGTCTGTCAAGGTAAGCAGTTGAGGCAGGTTTAGAATCTAATCCTATCTGGTTCTAAAGCTAGTGTTCTTTCCACTCTACCACATTGTTTCTGCAATTTCCCACTGGAGCTTAAAGACCCGTGTCCTCTTTATCACAAAGTGAAATCTGAGGCAAATGAACAAGAATGCAATTATTTTGAACTCATAACACACTACAAATATCTTCATAATCTTTATTTTAAAATATCAATACTCTAGGGCAGTGCTTCTCAACTAAGGAGAACTGTGCTTCTCAGGGGCTATTGGGCAATGTCTGGAGACATTTTTCATTGTCATGATTGTGGGGGCAAGGAGGGTGCCACTGGTATCTGGTTGGTAGAAGTCAGAGACATTGCTAAATGTCTACATTGCACAGTAAAGTGCCCTCAAACAAAGAATTGTCCAGCCCAAAATGTTAATGGTACTAAGAATGCAAAACCCTGATCTAAGGACTTCTGACTCATGGCAAGGAAGACTATTTGAACTAAACTTCCCATGGAGGACAAATTTTATAAGTAAATAAAATATACATGATTTTAAAATAAAAACAACAACACTGAAATAACAGTAAAGAATGGTGGGTCCGAAATCTGAAAAAAATGCAATACTCTTGAGATGTAAGCCTACTATATAAAAAAACTCAGTGCTGTGACTTTTATTCATTAGAAGAAATAGCTACCAAGCTAAGAGCTGGCTATGTTGGCCTTGCAGGAAGAATAGAACAAACCCCAGGAACCACTTAATGTGGAAAATCAATTTACATCCTCTTCCAATTTAAGCTAGCACCCAATGACTACATACCCAGAGTTGCTCTGAACTAGAAATTAATTAGCTCTTGTGCAAACTTGCAGCCGAAGTGTGTGTCCTCTGGATAGTTCAGGGAACCTGAAGCTTTACTCTTTATTAAGATGATCTCAGACTGGTAGTGCCCCAAGGTGCTCGGCAGAAGCTAATGCAAAATTTCTCTTCAAAAATGATACAGTTATATTAGGTCTCAAAGTTGCTTAAAAATAATTTTGTAACTACAATGACCATCATACCATTGAAAATAATCTGACACATAAGTAAACAAATCCCTGTGATAAAATGCTCTGGAAATCACAGCCAACAGAAACATCTGCAAGAATGCAACATGTTAGTATAACTAGATACAAACTCTAAGACCCCTGTGCTCACTATGGCTGGTGAGCATCCTACAGTTCACCAGTATCCGTGATGGATGCCCTGCTTGCAGCATGGGAGAGGATCGCAGTTCTTCATCTTTGAATTCAGGCAACGCCAATACCTTCTTTTTGTCATGGCTCTTTATAGTGCAGTTTTAGCGGTCTTTGCATCCAGAAATGTTGTTACAGGCCCACTTCCACTTCATTCTAAAAATTACTGTGGTAATCTGAAAGAATTCCACCTTGGCGTTCAGCTGCAATACACTGTTAACCAGGTCATAAAGAAAATGACTTTATGGATAGGAGGTACTCTAGTTCTCAGATTGCCAGGGTGTTTAATCCTGGAAACACCAGGAGGTTATTCATAGCCTCAAACCTGTCTGTCTCCAGGCACTCGGCTCATCTACCTGACAGGCTCTACAAACAGCCTTGCATGTGGCTGAATAACATAACTGTACAGTTCTGGCACCAATATAATGTGATATTTTGATATTTGTATTTCTTATATCCTCAAACTATAACCCCTTGATGGCAGAAACTACTTGTGGCTCAGGCTATTTATTCTCTAGTTATTGGCATGGTGCCCAGCCTCTCCTAGATAATATACATTGGAGGTGAGATTGTGGACAAGTGAACAAATCCTCAAAGAATTTATCACATAATATTCCCAATAGTAATAATCCAACCATTTAGATAAATATTTGTAAATTTACACTTTATGATCAAAACCAATACCACAGTTTTAGGACCTCAAATATTTACCTCTGTAAGGAAAGTGACCCTCTTATATATAAAACCCCTATTTTGGGCCTTTGTTATTTAGTAGAAAGTCTTTGCCACTAAGAACATTATTAAAATGATAACATTCTCTTAAAAATGTCCTTACCTCTGGCCTGGCTTAGATCTCCATAGAAAAGAGTATTGTATAAACAGAGCTGAAAATGATCTGTTTTGTATGACCAGATTTGTTCAGGGACATACACCGTGTAGTGTGAAAAGAATATAGAACCATTTAGGGGAAGAAAACAAATGTTGTATCTTGAAATGTTGTAACTGTGAATGTCTGCTTGAGAAATGTTCACTTATTGATGAAACTTTTCTTTTGAAACATATTTTATTAAGAATCTTGTGTACATGCTGTCTTTCATGCAAACTTTCATTTAAAGGTGAATTATTTTGCAGTTTAATGTGCAGAATGTACTAATTATATGAGGTTTAATTCTTCTTGAATCACAGATCACTATGCTTGGATAATTAATGCCTCACTACAAATATTAGGGAATTATGTTGTATGTAATTAATACCTAGAAATATAGAAACTGCTAAATATATGAAATGTTGGACTCACTTTTTCCTTTCTCAGCCAGGGAAAGGCCTTACCATTTGTAAAAGAGAGAACTTTCCTTCAGGGTATGTGCTGGAATCAGGCATTGATACACATCTAGCTCCAGGGAAAAACTGCTCCTTGCTGAGATCTGCCTAAGGGACTTCCTGCATCAGAGTTTGCAAAAGTATAGCAGCCGTGCCCGGAGGTAGTCATTTTAGCATCTCCCTTGTGCCTTCTTTCCAGGAGGACTATCTGGAACAATGTAAAATATGGTAGCCATACGTGGACAACACAGTGGTGGTTTGTCCACTGTCCAATGGTGGACACATAGTGGTAGTTTGGGGAAGGTCATTGGTTTCTCCCTTTAACTTAAACTCATCTGAGACACTCCTGTATTAATTTTTTTAAGGCTGTTATAGCAAAAGACCACAAACCGGATGGCTTAAAGCCAGAAATGTATTGTTCCACAGTGCTGGAAGCTGGACTTGTGAAATTAAGGTGGCAGGGCCATGCTCTCTTCAAAGTCTCTAGGAGAGGAAACTTCCTTACCTCTTCCAGCTTCGGGTAACCCCAGGTGTTCCTTGGCTTGTGGCAGCATCACTCTAACCTATGTCTCTGTCTTGATATCTTCATATGGAGTTCACTGTGTCTGCTCCAAATTCCCTGCTTCATAGAAGGACTCTAGTCATATTGAATTAAGGGCCCATCCTACTCTAGCATGATCTCATGCAATTACAGCTGAAGAGACCCCAGTCCCAAATGAGGTCACATTCTGAGGTACCGTGGGCTAAGATTTTAGCCCATCTTTTAGAGAGACACAATGCAACCCCAATACAATAACAACTCCCAATTAATAGCAAAGCAGAGTCAGGCTGAATTGCCTTTGTTCTTTGAATTTTCTGAACGTCAAAGTGTCCCTCTTTAATTTCCTCATAGAACTGGCTCATGCCTGGCTACAAGCAGAGAGAACCAGAGAGGGAGCCACAGTTCAGTAGGACACTGAGGCCAACAGGAGAGCATCTCTGTCCACCTTCAACTTGGGTGGCAAAAGTCTCTTTCCACAGAGAGCAATTATCCCAAACACACACAGGAGAATAGTCCCTGAGGTGAACGTGGCTCTAACCTTGAGAGAACAGAGACAGCTGCCCCAACCCATCCAAGGTGAGCTCTAACAGGCAAGCCAAAACAGTCCTCATCCCACCTCTGCCCATTGCTCTCATGCACAAACTCACAGGTATGCACACTTTTACTGCCCTCCGTCCTCCAGTCTACACCATCCAGTGTTCCTTCTGGGATTTCATGTCTAGAAGCCTCTCAGAGGCTCTGCAGTAATAGGGTTGCCTAAGTCTAATAGCAGGAGAGGGAGACAAGAGGGAGACAGGTTGGTGGGGATCATCTTCTCTCATAAAAATAGTCAAGCAAATGTCAAAGAGGTTACAAGGGAAAATGCCATTCATCAAGGCATGATTCATAGGTTCTATCATTTAATTATCACAATAAGGAAGTTTGCTTTAGGATTATACAATTTGTCTAGTGGAATGGCCCTTGCACATATTGTAGGCAGTGTCTAACAGGAATTACTGGCCGTAAGTGGTGGCTCATGCCTGTAATCCCAACACTTTGAGAGGTCGAGGCAGGCGGATCATGAGGTCAAGAGATTGAGACCATCCTGGCCAACATGGTGAAACCCCGTCTCTACTAAAAATACAAAAATTAGCTGGGTGTGATGGCGTGCACCTGTAATCCCAGCTACTCAGGAGGCTGAGGCAGGAGAATCACTTGAACCCTGGAGGTGGAGATTGCAGTGAGCCGAGGCGGAGATTGCAGTGAGCCAAGATCGCACCACTGCACTCCAGCCTGGGCGACAGAGGGAGACTCTGTCTCAAACACACACACACACACATACACACACCCCCCAAAAAAACAATACAAAAAAAAAAACAAAACAGGAATTACTATCTTGCTATTTATGGCCATTCTTGTTGCTACTGAAGTTTGGTGGAGGGCGTGTGGGATTGAAGGGATGATTCATGCAATAAACCTACTCAGTTAAAGAGAACATAGGAAACTATGGTTTCAGACACTTCCCAAATCTGACTTTTTGCTACTAGGGCCAGTCACTATATAAGAAGTGCAAGGGCTTGCTTTTAGTGTCACACCAATGATTTACACCCTTTCATTGCTTTTTGTTGTTGTTGTTCTCCCAAAGGAGGACTGATCTATTGTTTTTATTCTCCTCTGTCATAATTCTTAACTTCACTTGCATATCTTTATTGAAAATGTTATTGCTTTGTCTTTGCTGGAGAACCATTTCAAATTCACTACTCCTCCACTTAAATTTTGGATGAGTTACATGGAAACTTCCTTCTCAGGAGCATGTGCAAAGTGTGTTTGTAACATTCAAGTTCTGAAGAGCAAATGCATCTACGTCTTTTCTAGAACAACAAAAAAAGAATAACTGGAAAAAAGGAGCAAGTGTGGTAAAATATATTTTAATTTATTATGAATGACAAACGTTGCAAATACTTTTAAGTTAAAGAGTACAGAATTAGTATGTTAAGTGCCAGGTCACATTTAAACAGTTAGTTCATACCTAGAGGATTATCCAAGCTATCACTGACATTGGCAATAAGACAAGAATAACATTGTTTAAAAGGATTAAATGTTCTTGAAAAATATCTCAAAGGAATCAGATGTGGCTTCACTACTTTCATCACTATGCATATTTCTTTGCCTATTTCTCTTTTTCATCCAAAAAATAGGGAGTCTTTCAAAATAAAAGTGGGGGAAAAAGTCATCTCTAACTCTAATTCCATGTCTTGGATTACTGCTGGTACTTAATACAGTCATCATGGAAATTATTTTCTGAAGAAGTGCAAATATTTTATTTCTCTTTATGTCAAATGATAGCAAAAGACAATAAATTGAGAACAGGGAAAGATGCAAAATTCTGAACTGAATCTAGATAGAAGTCAGATCCTTGTAAAAATTGTGTGTGTGTGTGTGTGTGTGTGTGTGTGTGTGTTTTAATGTCAGGGTACCACAGACCAATCCTTATTTACACACACAAAAAAAGATTTTATGAAATGAAATAATGAACCAGTCAATTACTCATTAATGAATAAATGTATAAAGAAGAGTATATAAAAAATAAAAATGCATTTAACACTGTAATTTGTCCCTTTGTAGATTACATCCTAAGTTTTAGGGATAGACATTTAATATTTTTAATGAAGTAATGGCAGTATCAGATGGTAGTTGCATTCTAAATATCGTTTCCTAGAAGAATAAAAGCTTAGAAATTATAAGGTACCCATAGACATTTTTTGTTTTGTTTTGTTTTTTAACTGACAACTTATTTGTGAAATTCAGAAAATCACATGATTGTCATCAGTGAGTTGACTGCTCTGGGTCTTTGTTGACGTAGCCACTTTCATGAATAAAGAAATGTAGTTTATTTTGGGCAAGAAATTTTATAGCTAATCACGAAGCAGATTGTAGACTGCTTTGCTACACTGAGCTCCATTCAGTCCCTCAGAATGAATAATTGCATGAAAGGATGCTTATTTGAATAAATGAAGCCACTGGATGACCCTGAGTAGAAAAAATAAAAGCAATGAGGCAGAGAGACACTTTTTCAATCATTTGGATTGTGGAGATTATCACAGGATCTATACAAATTGGGAGACTTACCTCATTATTGTCATTGCAGAAGGGTAAATGAAAATAAAGATGGATTCTTCAGATTAAATGTCTCCTTCAAGTGTCCCACAGGACAAATTCATCCCCAAACTATATTCACCGAATATTTATGAGTTCCTACTATGGACCAGACACACTGCCACAAGCTGCCTGAAATCAGAATTAAAAAAACAAAGTCCTTGATTTTTTTTTTTTTTTTTTTTTTTTTTTTTTTTTTTTTT
>NC_037672.1:173435717-173538875 GCF_003255815.1 Theropithecus gelada | reverse complement strand
TTTTTTTTTTTTTTTTTTTTTTTTTTGAGACGGAGTCTCGCTGTGTCGCCCAGGCTGGAGTGCAGTGGCACGATCTCGGCTCACTGCAAGCTCCGCCTTCCGGGTTCACGCCATTCTCCCGCCTCAGCCTCCGAGTAGCTGGGACTACAGGCGCCCGCCACCACGCCCGGCTAGTTTTTGTATTTTTAGTAGAGACGGGGTTTCACCATGTTAGCCAGGATGGTCTCGATCTCCTGACCTCGTGATCCACCCGCCTCGGCCTCCCAAAGTGCTGGGATTACAGGCTTGAGCCACCAAAGTCCTTGATTTTACAGAGTTTCTATCCCAGTGAGTAAGAACAGCCTGGCACCTCCCTGTGAAATTTTAGCACATCAAGAATAAAGCAAAGATCCTAGATGATGCCCAAGAGGAAAAGAAAAAAGGCAATCATCTCAATGGCTCCCAGATTCTTATCAACAACCCAGAGTGACTGAATGTTTTGGAGAAATACCTTCAAAATTCTGGGGGAAAATTTTGAACTGATAATTTACGATAAGCTAAAGTAGCAACCAAATGATAAACCTTGCATTTGGGAACACAAGGGACAAAATGTTTATTGTTCCTTTTTGTTGTCTTTCACATTCAGTCAGAGGGATTGCCTGTGATTGCCCCTAGAAAATACTAGAAAGTGATTTCCTAGGGCTTTCTTTCCTTTCACATATTAAAGAACAGTCTCATTTTTAGGCATGAACATTTTCAGTCATATTGTGTTGTATCAAGCTTAGAAACTTCTCTCTCCTCTATCCTCCTCCTACCCTCCAACACATACCACACACATGCTGCACACACACACACACACACACGTATATACACACACAATTCATTTCCGACTCAGGTTTGGAGCTAGAAGTAGGAGAGGGAAGGAACAAGGTCTTCTCTCTCTCTTTCATTCTATCTCCTGCTCCAAACACTTCTACTGTGTCTGGAAACGCTCAGTTGAGCAAAGATACCCTGAGCGGAGGGATATTGCTTGGTAAAAATACATGCAGCTGCCTGAATCTACACAGACTTTCCCTCTGTTCGCATAACTTAAGGTAACAACATTTACATGTGTTATTACGAAGAGAATCAGATCGTTTGTTTTGTTTGATGAACTTAACTACTTTACCCCCACAACACATCAGAACAACACATTCTGGTATTGGGCATTACAATTTAAAAGAGCTTTCCCATGTGTACTCTCATTTGAATTTTACATCCCTGTGAAACGTGCAGGCCAGATATTTTCATTCCTATCTTACGCAATAGACAACTGAGCTTTAGCAGGCTCTGCGGCCTGCTCATGGCCACAGGTAAATAGCAGAGCAGAAATTTAGCTCTGCATTTTGGACTGCAAATTGTTCTTCACATTTCATAAATTCTCTGTCTTTTCACTTCATAAACACAGTATCACATCAATGATTTCTTTTATTTTGGTGTATTAGGGAATCTCTAAGCAGGCTTACCACTTGCATTCAAATCCAAGAGAAAAGTAAACATGCATCTCTGCCATCTCTCTTCTTTCCTGGTTTCAGTAAGTGCCTGAACACTGCACACCCAGGCACTAGAGCATGACGTGTTCTTCTAAGTGCAAAGTGTGCTTTTCATGTCATGTACTACCTGTTGGTGCTCTCATTCAATGTGTACTTGGGTGACAATATTTATTATGGTCACAAAGCACAGTTTTAAAAACTTTACCTGAGTAACTCATTAATCTTTACAATAAGAAACTGTATAAGGTACTATTAACATTCTCATCTTACAGATAAGAAGACTGAGGTAAGATACAGAAGATAAGTAACTTTCCCACAGTCACAAAACTAGTATGTGGCAGTGCCCACAGCCTAGTCTTAACTGGTTCCACTTAGTCAGGGCTTAGCTTGTGCCTTGCTAAGACTGTGTCTACACATTCAGTTAGACAGCTGTGAAAACTATCTTGCTAATTCATCTGACCCGCTGATGGATTACTGAGGGACCTTGCGAAATTGTAAAACGAAGGTTGCTCTTTTGAATTTCCTTACGTCTCCAGACTCTTTACATCACTGCCACCTTTCCCCACTTGCCACTAATGCCAGAAACTCACAGAAACAGAGTCTGTGAGTCAAAGGGAATTCGAGACATTATTCAGCTCCACATTGTCCAATCGAATGAATCTTTACCGCAACTTTTCTGTGACATTTGGCTGCTGCTGCTGTGGGGCTCTGGAAGCACAGAGAGATCTCTCATTGCAGAGGTAGATTGTTTCCTGGCTAGACTGTGCTAATTATCAAAAAAATGTCCTAGAGTTGCCATTTTTCTCTCTGTAACTTCTAGCACTCTTCCTAGTTCTATCCTTTGGATACACGAAAATAAGTCTATTCTTTTCTCAACATAACAATATAACAAATGAAGCCTATGATGACCTAGATTCCAGACATTTTAATTTTCCTTTGAAATCTACCCAGTATGATCCTCAATGACCAGGAAACCCAATCAGAACCGTTCTCCAGATGTGATGAGATCTGTTTTGTGCAAAGTAACACCAGACTCTTATCTACCTAATTTTAGGTGTTGATTCTCAATTAAGATTCTAACAGTAAGCTAGGCCAGCTGTGGTGGTTCAAACTTGTAATCTCAGCACTTTGGGAGGCTGAGGTGGGCATATCACTTGAGGCCAGAAGTTCAAGACCAGCCTGAACAACATGGTGAAATCCTGTCTCTATGAAAAATACAAAATTTAGTCGGGCGCAGTGGCTCACGCTGCAATCCCATCTACTCAGGAGGCTGAAGCACGAGAATCACTTGACCCATGAGGCGAGTGTTGTAGTGAGCTGAGATTGTGCCACTGCACTCCCGCCTGGGTGACAGAGTGAGATTCTGACTCAAAAAAAAAAAAAAAAAAGAAAAGAAAAGAAAAGAAAAAACAACAACAGAAAAGATTCCAACATTAAGTTATTTAGTGGCCACAATTCCCCACTGACTAATGTCAATCGATCGCAGGGTGTAGCTTTGAGAATGAAATGGTTTAATGACTTCTAAAGAATTATCTCAGCACCTAACAAATAATAAGCACTTGGTAACTAATAATGAATGTTATTATTATCTACATTTCATAATTTGGAATTTGGTCTATTACTTAATGGTGATTCTTCAACATATTAGTTTTTTTCTTGAGCTTTGTCATTCTTAAATTTCAGAAGTAAGCTTTAATGGCTTTGTCTGAGGTCAAAATTAAAACGTTGAATGTGTCGGCGTTAATAAAATGCCAAGGCCTGCTCTCTGGGAGGAGTCTTACCGCCCAGTGCTTCTGTTTTGCCAGCATCGTTGGTTATGTACCCTTCATTTTATTTTTGCATGTCCAATTTCTGTGTGTCACGGGCACATGGATTTCATTAGATAATTCAGCCCTGTCCTTCTCATTAGGATTGTTAATGATTATGTCAACATTTCATTTTATAAAGATCTCCATAAGTTCCCTGTGAGATACCGATGGTCCTGGAAATACTATCTGAATCTTTACCTGTATTGATTTTCCAGGGCTGTCATAAAAAATTATTAGAAACTTTGTGGCTTAAAACCAAAGCAATGCATTTTCTCACAGTTTCAGAAGCCAGAAATCTGAAACCAAGGCGTCGGCAAGGAAATGCTCTGTGAGAAGGATCTAGTGGAGCCTTTTCAACTTCTAGTGGCTGCCGCTGTTCTGTGGCTGGTGGCTGCATAAATCCAGCCTGTGTCTCCATCTTCACGCAGCCTTCACTGTATCTGTGTCTTTTCCTCTTCTGTTGTGTATTAAGAGACTTGTCATTGGGTTTAAGGCACCGGATCATCCAGATGATGTCACCTTAAGATCCTTAACTTAATTACATCTTCAAAGAGGCTTTCTTCCCAATCAAGGTCCACATTTGCAGGTTCAGGAGTTGGAACATGTCCCTTCTTTCCAGCGAAAGCCCTTCATCCTGTGACTCTCCTGCCTGTCCCCTCACCCATATATCTGCGCATCAAATCATCTCACCTCTTCTAGGCAGAACCACAATTAAATCATCCTTGGGAGAATCTTATTTATTTTATTTTAAAGGAGAAAAAGAGTCTCTATAACATTTATTGATAAGACATTCCAATAAATTTCCTCAGTTGTTGTATTATTCCATTATTTAACTTAAATGCTCCAACTTTTTATTCAAATCTGTTCCAATTGAAAAGTCTTCAGTGGCAGTAACTTCAAAGGATTCTCTTTCCTTTGACTAAGAGGATATCTAGGTTACAGACCATTATTAAAATGCCTTATAATACTGTTATAAAAGAAAAATGAATACAACTCCTTCAAAATTTCTTCATTTGTCTTCTTCTTCTCACATAAAGTTGTTATTTTAATCACTTTTGAACTCTTCACAGGATCTCCAGAAACCTTTGCATTACAAGACAATGTAATCTTAGAGTCAAACTTCCTAGGTTTACATTGTGCCTACTCTGTCTGGTCTAGGACCTTGGGAAAGTCACAAAATCTTACTCAGCTTTCTCATCTGTAAAATAACAATAGAAAATAATTCTGATCTCATACATTTCATGAGAACTGAACAGGATGATGCAGTAACATCCTTAACACAGTGTTTGGCACATTGAAGTGCTCCATAACCACTGGCTGTCCTTTTCATTGCTATCGATTTCAGAAATAGACAGAATACCACCTGTCCAGGGACAAGTTCAATAGTCTAATTTGATGCTTAGCTAAAGGTTATTGCATTTTATGCTATTAGGAATGTCCCCTATGATGGGCTTCTTCCTTTCTTCCTGCATTCCTTCCTCCTTTTTCTTTTCTTCCCTCCTCCCTTCCTTCCTCCTTTTCTTCCCTCCTCCCTTCCTTCCTCCTTTTCTTCCCTCCTTACTGCGGAGCTCCATTGTTGGTTCCTGACCTGCTTATTATTCTAATATGATACCTTCGTTCTAATTACCTCATTCTTTGATTCTAGAGAACTGGACTATTCCTTTTAATTTCCCCTGACAAGGGATTTTGTCCAGGCATCTGGTGCTACAGAAAATTAATTGTCCTTTCTGATCTTGAAATAAAGTATCTCTATTCTCATATACAGCCATCCCACATGTGTGGTAGTGTTGTTGAATAATTTACTGGAAATACTTTGGTCAGAACAGTCAAAACAGTTATACCAACAGATTTTTCTAGGCATGTGAGATTAATTTTTAGGCATCTTTTTGAGACAAGGCTGGTTTTAATAATACTTTCTCGAAGCATCTGGAGCTGAGAGAACTCAATATTTTACTCAGCTTAGCAATTGGCAATCATTTTCATGTACCAAAAATGTAATTGTATGTTTTATAGAATTGGGGAAGCTTCCAGTTATGAACAAGTTTATGAACTAATACGAGCTGTGTCCTCCATCCTTGGAACCCAGTTGAAGAGATGTCACAGAAGCAAGAGGGAAGCAAATGCAGCATCTATCTTAACACAAAACAGCAGGAACGTCTGGGAGACACATAAACTAGTGGTTGTGTCCCAGCCAGAAAGAAAAACAGCATCCTGTCAAAAGAGAGGACCAGGACAAGGTGCCACAAATGTGGGGCTCAGTTTGAGGAAGACATTCTAGTGGTGCATTAGTCTCCTTCACATTGTTCTGTTCCTGACGTGTTATAAAGGACAGGCAGGATAGCAGCAGTGTCCACAGTGCCATGCGCAGGGCTGGGTGATGTCTCTCCAGCACCAGAACCAGCTGTGCTAGAGACAGATATAATGTCTGGAAACAAGCTGGTCAATGCCTTGGTATTTTCTCACCAACTCCCACATTCTGGGCCAGACAACTGCAAGTAACAATATCATCTCTTGGAAAAGAATGGTGACTGGAGTAGAGGAAACCACAGGTTTCCTGTAGAGCATAATATTACCTGAGACGGGGTGAAATGGTAAAAGCTAAAGCTTCAATTTCAAGGCCAAGGCTTTCTGTCCTGAGACAGGCCTCCAACCCTTGCTCCTAAACTCATGAAAATGAGAAAAAACTACGGTTTGTACTTACTCCTCTTCCAGGCCTACAGACATGAAAGACCGACAACAAATTGAAAAACCTCTTCAAAAAGAAGAATTTATAGTCCTGCAAAACAAGAAATTTAAGAAAGAATAATACATATTCTCAGATATGTAGGAGAAGATGTTAGAAACATAGGAAAATGATTTAAGAAAAAAATCAATGGAAGATATTGGGTATGAAAGTGTAACTGCTAAAATAGAATCTAACATATGGGTTGCAGAGCAGACTACAACTGAGCCTTGAACAACACAGGTTTGAGCTGCAAGGGTCCATTACACGTAGATTTTTTCCAATACAAGTTACACTGAGTGTGCCTGCCTCTCCTCTCTCCCCTTCCACCTCCTCCACCTCTTCTATCTCTGTCATTCCTGAGACAAGACCAACCCTTTCATTTCCTCCTCCTTCTCAGCCTACTCAACGTGAGGATAATGAGGATAAAGACATTTATAATAATTCCCTTCCCCTTAATGAATACTAAATATAGTTGTTCTCCCTTAAGATTTTTTTTTTTTTGAGAGAGTCTCGCTCTGTCACCCAGGTTTGCTCACTGCAACCTCTGCCTCCTGAGTTCAAGTGATTCTCCTTCCTCAACCTCCTGAGTAGTTGGGATTACAGGAGCCCAACACCATGCCCAGCTAATTTTTGTAGTTTTAGTAGAGACGGGGTTTCACCATGTTGGCCAGGCTGGTCTTAAACTCCTGACATCAGGTGATCTGCTCACCTCAGCCTCCCAAGTGCTGGGATTACAGGCACGAGCCACCATGTCCAGCCAACCTTATTATTTTCTGAATAACATTTTCTTTTCTACAGCTTACTCTATTGTAAGAATACAGTATATAATACAAACAACATACAAAATACATGTTAATCAAATGTTTGTATTATCAATAAGGCTTCCAGTCAGCTGTAGACTATTAGTTAAGTTTTTGGGGGAGTTAAAAGTTAAATGTGTATTTTTGACTGTACAAGGCGTCAACCCCCACATTGTTCAAGGTTCAACTGTATACACAGATTACAAACAAATCAGTGCGCTGGAATATTTGAGCAAATATCTCTTCTAATGGGCATAGGAAATGTAAGAGATGAAAAAAATAAGATGGAAAAGATATGAGTACAAGTATTTCACCCTTCTTAAAGTAGTTCAAGAAGAAGAGGAAAAAGTAAAATGAAATTTAAAAAATAATGGAAGAAAAAATAATTTAGAATTTCTTATAATGAAAGAAAAGATGCAAGACTTCAGAATAAAACAGAATATTGAAAAGAAACCATAAACTTCGTGAAAATTTGGAAAGTATTTGCATATACTTGCAAGACATGGTTATTACAAGATCTAAATGACAAATGAGTGTTAATAAGAGTAACCTACAGACAAATAAAGATAGAAATTGTCACTCTCAAAACAACAACCAAAAATTGATCTAGGAGATAGAGAAAGTAGTAAAAAAAAAAAATTCTGATTGATATAATACATAAAACAAAATGGTAGAACAAAAACTGAATAAAATGCCAGTTTCAGTAAAAGTATGATCTCATTGATAAAGACAGACTCTCACCTTGCGTTTTCTTAATCCTTTTCAAGCCATAAGTGACTTATGAGAGATATGTTTTAAATGACCATTTTCTCTTTAAAATATTTTTCTTCTTTCGATACATGCTAATAATTGCCAACTGCTAAAGAATACATAAAGTAAAAAATATAAAGATAAAAAAATGCCAGGTAAATATAAACAAAGCTATCTTTAAAATATATTGAAATTTTAGTATTAAAAACAGACATTTCATATTAAAACACATTAAACAAATTTCTAAAGGACAATTATATGCTGGTGGAAAAGCACTCTTAAACCAAGTGGGTATACATAATATACATACATATGCACATGCCAATTTTAAATCAAAATATATAAAAATAATTAGAAAATTTATGAGGATACATTTTTTAAATTGGCAATTTTTTTTGAGATGGAGCCTCGCTCTGTTGACCCTGCTGGAGTGCAGTGGCATTATCTCGGCTCACTGCAAGTTCTGCCTCCCGGGTTCATGCCATTCCCTGCCTCAACTTCCTGAGTAGCTGGGACTACAGGCACCTGCCACCACACCTGACTAATTTTTTGTATTTTTAGTAGAGATGCGGTTTCACCATGTTAGCCAGGATGGTCTTGATCTCCTTACCTCGTGATTCACCCACCTCGACCTCCCAAAGTGCTGGGATTACAGGCATGAGCCACCGTGCTCAGCCCAAAATTGGCATATTTTAAGTATTCTTTAAAAAATTCTAAATTAAAATGTAAAAATACACATATACACATACCAACTATTCTTTAAAAAATTCTACATTGAAATATAAAAATACACATATACACATACCAATTTTAAATCAAAATATACAAAAATAGTTAGAAAATTTATGAAGGGAAATTTTTAAAATTGGCATATTTTAAGTATTCTCTAAAAAATCCTAAATTGAACTATAAAATAGGCAAAGCCATGAAAGAGCTGAGCAATACAATAAATAAGCTTGAATTAGTATTCAAATATATAGCTTTACATTGAACAAAGGTATGATATCCTTTCTTTTAAGCCATAAAAAGCAAATTGATACTGGGTCACAAAGGAAGACTCTATAAATTCCAAAGAATCAACATCATATAAACTATGATGAAAACCATAATGCTACAAAATTAGAAACTGATAACAAAAAGATAGCTAAAATAGTCCCATATGTTTGCAAACTAAAAAAAAAAAAAAAAAAAAAAGACTACTAAATTACTTGTGGGTTAAAAAGGCATTTGCAATGTAAATTATAAGAAACACAGGCATGGCTGAATGACTGTGAGACCACCATGTATTCAAATTTATGTGAAAAACCTAAAGCAATATTTGGAGAAAAATTTAGAGCTTTGAATATATGTGTATATGCCTATGGGTAAGTGTGTGTGTGTGTGTGTGTGTGCGCGCAGACATATTAGAAAACAAAAAATATTGAAAACAAATGACCTAAGATTCAACTCAAAAGTTAGACAATAAGCAACAGAATAAACAAATAGAAAAAAGGAAACAACAAAGAAAAAGACAAAGGGAATGAAATGGAATAAACTGAGATGAGAATTGGATCACCCCAGCAGGCTCCCTGAGATACAAGAAACTATGAGTCTGCTTGCTTTCTTAATGGGGAGGTTTGTGGTCTGGGGCAGGTTCTCAGCCCTAGTCACCAGCTGCCTGGAAATAGACTAGATGCTGATGTGAGGGCATGGTGGGAGTGAGACCATCCTTTAGGATTGCAGGCTGCATGGGAGCAGGGTAAGGCCTGTGACTGCCGGTTTTCCCACACTTCCCTGGTGTCCAGTATGACTCAACAGAAATAGCCATAATCCCCCAGGGAATATAACTCCATTGCACTGGGAACCACACCAGTATCGCTTACAGCAGCCGTAGCAAGCCCCGCCCAAGGAGAGGCTGAGCTCAGAGATACTCATCCCTGGCCTCACCTGGTGTCTTTCTCTACCTGCCCAGGTAGCTGAAGACAAAGGTCATAATCTCTTGGAAGCTCTATGGCCCTGCTCACTGCCTGAGGAACCTGAATATTTTACCAGGTGTCCCTAGGGCAAGTTTGCATCCTCCTTATAGGACCATAGCTGATGTACTTTTGAAAACACCACCTCCTGACTGGAGGTCAACCAACACAAAACCAATGCACTGAACAAAAACACAGCCAAGGATCCTCATAGAGTCCATTTCACTCCCCTGCTGCCTCCACCAGAGCAGGTGCTGGTATCTATGGCTGCAAGACCTGAAGAGAAATCACATCCCAGGACTCTTTGCAGACACTTCCCAATACCAACCCAGAGACTGGTGGCTCTGCGGGGTGGCTAGACATAGAAGAGAAAAACAATCACTACATTTTGGTTCTCAGGAAGCCCTATTCTTAGGGGAAGGTGGAAAACATCATATCAAGGGAGCACCCTGTGGGACAAAAGAATCTGAACAACAGCCCTTGAATCCTAGATCTTCCCTCTAAAATAGTCTACCCAAATGAGAAGGGACCAGAAAAACGATTCTGGTAATATGACAAAACAAGGTTATTTAACACCCCCAAAAGATTACACCAGCTCACCAGCAATGGACCCAAACCAAGATAAAATCTCTGACTTGCCAGAAAAACAATTCAGAAGGTGAATTATTAAGCTAATCAAGAAGCCACCAAAGAAAGGTGAAGTCCAACTTAAAGAAATAAAAAGCATGAGAGGATATGAAAAGAAAATTCTTCAGTGAAATGGCATAGATAAAAAATAATCACAACTTCTGGAAATCAAGGACAGACTTAGAGAAATGCAAAATACACTGGAAATTCTCAGCAATAGAATCAAACAAGCAGAAGAAAGAACTTCAGAGCTTAAAGATAAGGCTTTTGAATTAATCCAATCTGTCAAAGACAACAAAAAACAATTTTAAAAAATGAACAAAGGCTCCAAGAAGAACTATATTAATCTTAAAAACCTAAGAATAATTGGTATTCCTGAGGAAGAAGAGAAAACTAAAAGTTTGGAAGACATATTTGAGGGAATAATCAAGGAAAACTTCCCTGGCCTTGCTAGAGATCTATACATTCAAATACAAGAAGCTTAAAGAACATCTGGGAAATTCATCCCAAAAAGATCATCATCTAGGCACATAGTCATCAGGTTATCTAAAGTGAAGACAAAGGAAAGAATCTTAAGACCTGTGAGGTAAAAGCATCAGGTAATCCATAAAGGAAAATCTATCAGATTAACAGCAGATGTCTCAGCAGAAACCCTACAAGCTGTAATGGATTGGGGTCCTACAAGCTAGAAAGGATTCTGCAAGCTAACTTGGGGTCCTACAAGCTAGAAGGGATTCAGCCTCCCTAAACAAAACAACCATTATCAGCCAAGAATTTTGTATCCAGCGAAACTAAACTTCGTAAGTGAAGGAAAGATGCAGTCTTTTCCAGATAAACAAATGTTAAGAAAATTTGTCACTACAAATTTTCCAACACTACAAGCCAACACTACAAGGGACTGCTAAAGGGAGCACTAAATCTTGAAACAAACTATCAAATTGCACCAAATATATAACCTTCTTAAAGCATAAATCTCACAGTATCTATGTAACAATAACACAATAAAAAAATAAAAGCCCACAAGGTATTCAAGCAACAAATAGCACAATGAATAGAATGGTACCTTACATCTCAATACTTACATTGAATGTAAATGGCCTAAATGCTCCATTTGAAAGTTACAGAAGAGCAGAATGGATAAGAATTCACCAACCAAGTTTCTGCTGTCTTTAAAAGACTCACCTAACACATAAGGACTCATATAAACTTAAGGTAAAGGGGTGGAAAAAGATATCCCATGCAAATGGACATCAAAAGTGAGTAGGAGTAGCTGTTCTTATATCAGACAAAACAAACTTTAAAGCAACAGTAGTTAAAAAAGACAAAGGGGGACATTAAATAATGATAAAGGGACTAGTCCAACATGAAAATATAACAATTGTAAATATATATGTGCCTAACACTGGAGCCCCCAAATGTATAAAACAATTACAACTAGACGTAAGAAATGAGATAGACAGCAACACAATAATAGTGGGGAACTTCAAAACTCCATTGGCAGCCCTAGACAGGTCATCAAGACAGAAAGTCAACAAAGAAACAATGGAGTTACACTATACCCTACAACAAATGGACTTAACAGATATTTATGGAACATTCTACCAAACAACTGCAGAATATACATTCGATTCATCAGCACATGGGACATTCTCCAAGACAGACCATATGATATGCCACAAAACAAGTCCCAGTAAATATAAGAAAATCAAAGTTATATCAAGTACTCTCTCAGACCACAGAGGAATAAAACTGAAAATCAATTCCAAAAGGAACTCTCAAAACCATGCAAATACATGGCAATTAAATAACTAGCTCCTGAATGATCATTGATTCAACAATGAAATCAAGATGGAAATTTAAAACGTTCTTTGAACTAACAACAATTGTTACACAACCTATCAAAACCTCTGGGATACAGCAAAAGTGGTGCTAAGAGGAAAGTTCATAGTATTAAATGCCTACATCAAAAACTCTGAGACAGCACAAATAGACAATATAAGGTCACACCTCACAGAACTGGTGAAACAAGAACAATCCAAACTCAAACCCGGGAGAAGAAAAGAAATAGTAAAGATCAGAAATAAATGCAATTGAGAAAATAAATGCAAAAGATACATGAAACAAAAAGCTGGTTCTTTCAAAAGATGAATAAAATTGATAGACCATTAGTGAGATTAACGAAGAAAAAAGAGAGAAGGTTCAAATAAGCTCAATTAGAAATAAAATGGGAGTACAACTGATACCACAGAAAAATAAAAGATTTTATTCAAGGCTATTATGAACACTTTTACATTCATAAACTAGAAAACCTAGAGGAGATAAATAAATTACTGGAAATATACAATACTCCTAGATTAAACCAGGAAGATATAGAACTTCTGAACAGGACAATAACAAGCAGTGAGATTGAAGTGGTAATAAAAAATTGCCAACAAAAACAAGTCCAGTTCTAGACAGATTCACAGCTGAATTCTACCAGACATTCAAACAAGAATTGGTACCAATCCTATTGACACTATTTCAAATGATAGAGAAAGAGGGAATCCTCCCTAAATCATTCTATGAAGCCAATATCACCCTAATACCAAAAACAGGAAAGGATATAACAAAAAAACGAAACTACAGACCAATATCCCTGATGAACTTAGATGCAAAAATCCTCAAAAAAATACTAGTTAACTGAATCCAGCAGCATATCCAAAAGATAATCCATCATGATCAAGTGGGTTTCATATCAGGGTTGCAGGGATGGTTTAACAAACATAAGTCAATAACTGTGATACACCACATAAACAGAATTAAAAACAAAAATCAAATGATTATCTCAATAGATGCAGAAAAAGCATTTGACAAAATCCAGCATCCCTTTATGATTAAAATTCTCATCAAAATCAGCAGGGAAAGGACATACCTTAAAGTGATAAAAGCTATCTACAGCAGACCCACAGCCAACATTATACTGAAGTGGGAAAAGTTGAAAGCATTCCCCTGAGAACTGGAATGACAAGGATGTCCACTTTCACCACTTCTGTTTAACATAGTATTGAAGTCCTAGCCAGAGAAACCAGGCAAGGGAAAGAAAGGGCATCCAAATTGGTAAAGAGGAAGTCAAACTGTCGCTGTTTGCTGATGATATAATTGTATACCTAGAAAACCCTAAAGACCCATCCAAAAAGCTCCTACAACTGGTAAATGAATTCAGCAAAGTTTCAGGATACAAAATTATTCAGCAAAGTTTCAGGATACAAAATCAGTGTAGATAAATCAGTGGCTCTGCTATCTACCAAGAGCAATCAAGCTGAAAATCAAATCAAGAACTCAGCCCCTTTCACAATAGCTGCACTAATAATGATAATGATAATAATAATAATAAAATACTTAGGAATATATGTAACCAAAGACATAAAAGACCTTTACAAGGAAAACTATAAAACACTGCTGAAAGAAATCATAGATGACACAAACAAATGGAAACACATCCTATACTCATGGATGGGTAGAATCAAAATTGTGAAAATGGCCATACTGCCAAAAGCAATCTACAAATTTGATGCAATTCACATCAAAATACCACCATCATTCTTCATAGAACTAGAAAAGAGAATCCTAAAATTCATGTGAAACCAAAAGGGAGGCCACATAGCCAAAGCAAGACTAAGCAAAAAGAACAAATCGGAGGCATCACATTACCTGACTTCACACCGTACTATAAGGTCATAGTCACCAAATCAGCATGGAACTGGTATAAAAATAGGCACACAGACCAATGCAAAAGAATAAAGAAACCATAAATAAACCGAAATACTTACAACCAACTGATTTTCAACAAAGCAAACAAAAACATAAAGTGGGGAAAGTACCCCCATTCAACAAATTCTGGTGGGGTAATTGGCAAGTCAAACGTAGAAGAATGAAACTGGATCCTCATCTCTCACTCTGTACAAAAGTCAACTCAAGATGGATCAAAGACTTAAATCTAAGGCCTGAAACCTAAAGATCCAAGGACATCAGAAAATTTCTTCTAGATATTAGCTTAGGCAAAGACTTCATGATCAAGAACCCAAAAGCAAATGCAACAAAAAGAAAGATAAATATATGTGACTTAATTAAACTAAAAAGCTTCTGGCCATCAGAAGAAATAATCAGCAGAGTTAACAGAAAACCCACAGAGTGGGAGAAAATCTTCACAATCTGTAGATTTTCGACCAAGGACCAAGGACAAATATGCAGAATTCGACCAAGGACAAATATGCAGAATCTACAAAGAACTCAAACAAATCAGCAAGGAAAAAACAAACAATACCATCAATAAGTGGGCTAAGGACCTGAATAGAAAATTCTCAAAAGAAGATATACAGATGGTCAACAAGCATATGGAAAAATGCTCAACATCAGTAATTATCCGGGAAATGTAAATCAAAAACACAATGACATACCACATCACTTCTGCAAGAATGGCCATAGTCAAAAAATAATAGATTGTTGGTGGGGATTTGGTGAAAAGTGAACAATTTTACACCATTGGGTGGAATGGAAACTAATACAACCACTATGGAAAACACTGTGGAGATTCCTTAAAGTACTAAAAGTGATCTGCCATTTGATCCAACAATCCCACTACTAGGTATCTACTCAGAGGAAAAGAAGTCATTATACAGAAAAGATGCTTGCACAAGGATGTTTATAGCAGCACAATTTGCAATTGCAAAAATATGGAACCAGCCCAAATGCCCATCAATCAACAAGTAGATAAAGAAAAATGTGGTGCATATATATATACACACACACAAACACACACACTCACCATAGAATACATAGAATACATACATACATATACACATACACACATATATAGAATTTGACATATATATATACACCATAGAATACTATGCAGTCATAAAAAGAAATGAAATAATGACATTCACAGCAACCTGGATGGAACTGGAGACTATTATTCTAAGTGAAGTAACTCAGGAATGAAAAACCAAACATCATATGTTCTCACTCATATGTGGGAGCTAAGCTATGAGGATGCAAAGGTATAGTGTTATACATTGGACTTTGGGGACTTAGGGTAATGGGTGAAAGGTGGCGAGGGATAAAAGACTACACATTAAATATAGTGCACTGCTTAGGTGATGGGTGCACCACAATCTCAGAAATCATCAACAAAGAACTTATTCATGTAACCAAACACCGCCTGTTCCCCAAAAACCTATTGAAATAAAAAATTAAAAATAAAAAAAGCATTAAAATAATGCTATATACGGCTATACACAAATAAATTGGGTAAATAGGATGAAATTATTGAATATTAGTACCATAAATTGACAAAACTATCAAAATAGGACATTTTGTAAACAATAATCATTATGGAATAAAAAAGTAATTAATATTTCCCCTAAAAAATCCACAGAGATAATTTAACACATGACTTGTACCAAACTTCAAAGAAGCACATTATCCCTACTTTAAACATGGTTCATTCCAGAAAATGATTTAGAAAACTAGAAAACCTGTGTAAGTTTTTATATATCTTTAATTCATTACCGGATAAGACTAGCACAAAACGAGAAATTACATAGCTCCAAATTAAAATATTATTATTATATATTATAAAACCTATTTGAAATTACATGAACCTTTAAATAAAATGTTATCTAATTTAATTCAACTGTGTGTTAAAAACATAATACATCGTGATCAAGTAAGATTTACCCTAGGGTTATAAAATAATTAAACGCAAGAAAATATATCAAGGTAAATTATCACAGATCTAAAAGAAAGATCATTGATCTCTTCAATAGTTGCAGAAAATACCTTTGAAGTAAAATCTCTTGTGAAACTAGAAAAGACAAGCTTGTCTTTAGTTTGTAAAGGCTATGTGTTAAAACATCATATAATACTCGAATAAACATTAGAGGTATTCCTTTTTAGTTCCAGGAAGAGTAATATGCCTCCCATCACTGCTGTTTTCAGTGAAGTACAGGAAATTCTAGATTATATAATAAGACAAGAGAAAGAATTAAGGAGTACATGCATTAACTAAAATAGTCATTATTTGCAAATAATCATTCCATGAGAACCAGAAGAAAAACTATAGACTTAACAAGAGTTTAGAAATTTGCAAAGTTTGTGATCAAATTAAACTCTAGTTCCTCCTTCTGTGTCTCAATTATTCCTCCTTTTTTTTTCCAGACCTTCTAGTGTTAGAACACTCCAGGGTTTACTTCTTGTTCCTTTCCTCTATGAACACCGGAAATTTCAAACTTTCTCATGGCTTGAAATACTGCCTGCGTATATCCAAGTTTGTATCTCTATTCCATACCTGTCTCCCATCTCCTCCAGCTCTGGAGACTACATTTCCACTTGAAATCTACTTGACATCCCAAACTTAAGACATGCAAAACTTAACTCATTTTCTTCCCTAAACCTACTTCACCAGCATCATCCTCATCTCAGTAAAAAGCAGTCACATTCTTGAAATTGCTCAAATAAAAATCCTTGAAGTTATCATTGTCTTCCCTTTCTACATCCTACATCCAATCCATCTATACATCCGGTTGTTTCCTTCATTAGAAATTATTCAGAATATGATTACCTTGAACCATTTCTATCACTACTGCCCTTTCTCAGGCAATAACACCCGTCCTTGGAATTAATGAAATAGCCTCCAAACATCTTCTACTCTTATCTCTTCATAATCTATTGTCAACACTATACCAGAGTTCTCCTCATAAACTACAGGTCAGATCATGCCACTCCTGGGCTCAGAGGTCCTCAATGTCTTCCCTTTCACTCATGGTAGAAGCTACAATCCTTACAAGGGTCTACAGACCCTACATGATCTGCTCCCCGAAACCCTAAGCGCTTCAACATTTTCTCCAATTGCTCTTTTCTCTTTCTCAACTCCTTTCCAGCCCCACTGGCCTTCGTGCTGTACTTTGGGTTTTGTGTTGAATTGATTTACTTTTGTTGTTTTGTTTGCTTTTTTTGGTTTTTCTTGCTGAAGCTGTTCCTTCTGTCTAGAAAGTTCTTTTTCTTACAGACACCTGTTTGTTTAACTCTCTTTCCTCTTTCAAGTCTTTGTTCAAATCTCACTGCTTCAGTGAGGTTTATCTTGACCACCTTATTTAATCCTGCAAACTCTCCCCTCACAATACTCCTGATTTTCCTGACCACATTCTAGTTTGTCTCTTGTCCATAGAAATTATCACTATATAGAAAATAAAATTCCTGTGAAAACTCCAGTAGAATTTTTAGAAGTTTAGGAAACTAATTCTAAATATATATTTAAAATATAGCTATATAAAATATACTTGTATATATAGTATTTATAAGTATATAAACTAGTATATATAGTATTTACATATAAATATTATATATAATTATGTATATATAAGTATATAAAATATATATTATGTATATAGCACTGAATAAAATTACTTTAAAAACCTAAGAAATTTTAGAATATAAAAACAAAGCCAAGTAAATGAACAAATGGCACTTGTAATCCTACCACTTTGGGAGCCCGAGGCGGGTGGATCACGAGGTCAGGAAATCGCAATCATCCTGGCTAACACGGTGAAATCCCGTCTGTAATAAAAATTAAAAAAAAAAAAAAAATTAACCAGGCATGGTGGCAGGCGCCTGTAGTCCCAGCTGGTCAGCTAGTCGGGAGGCTGAGGCAGGAGAATGGCGTGAACCCGGGAGGTGGAGCTTGCAGTGAGTCAAGATCCTGCCAATGCACTCCAGCCTGGGGGACAGAGCGAAACTCCGTCTGAAAGAAAGGAGAGGGGAGGGGAGGGGAGGGGAGGGGAGGAGAGGGGAGCGGAGGGGAGCATGGTGCAGGATGGCAATATTTGTTTGGGTTTATTCCCAAATAACCCTGTTCCTTCCACCTTACCCTCTGAGCCTACAGAAGGACGTAAATTTTTAAAATAGGAAGTAGGCAAGAAAAAAATGGTAGGTGGAAAGGGCTACTGTTAAGGTGAAGAGTTGGGGAGATTCCTAGAGGTGCAAGGAAGTCAAAGCCTGCAATTTCTTGGCATAGGTGCACCTGGAGCATGCTTCATGGCAGCCTCCCAGAGACGGTGCAAGACCTCAGAAATGATGGCTATCGTCGCATGTCTAGGGAGGCTGGACCCAAGTACCTGAGGCCTGAGCCTCCCAGGGATTCCAGGGCCTTAAGTTTGACCAGGGAGCAGCAGAANAGGGGGGAGGGGGAGGGGGGAGGGAGGGGGGAAGGGAGGGAGGCAGGCAGGCAGGCAGGCAGGCAGGGCTAAGTTTATTTATGTGTAACTATAAACAGTGATGTTACAATCTTCCATTCAACAGTATGGTGAAAACCCAATATTCACTCACACGCATGGCAAAGCTAGAAAAATGCAGTGTAAGTAAGATCGGAAAACTGGTGCAGTCATTCTAGAAGTAATTTACCAATGTTAGCTAATTAATGTGTTTATATCCTTTATCAGCTCTCCTTCCCTGGATTTACCAACAAAATGTCTCATCCAGGTCTATGAAGAGACTTGATAAAAGAAGTTCACTAGGGTGTTATTTAAGATACTGAGAGATGAAGTCAGCCTAAACTTGCATTAAGTAGTGGGAATATGGTAGACTGATTGCTCTTCACCAATATCGAATTTCTCTCCCTAGGACAGGAGCAAGAATTCACAGGCAGTCTGGGGAATCCCCCTAAGAACTAGAGAGAAACAAATGGAGCTGCTGTGTTAATTCCAGAGCTGGGTCGTATCACCAGATCAGCTTTGTCCCGAAGCTGCCATTGGCCCCACCACACTGGACATTTGACCCAACACCACTGGATTCTTGTGTTTTGCTGCTGCCACTAGGCTTGTGAGAACCCTGCTGGTGTTCTCTATGCTTTCTCCAAATCCCTAGGTCATTTTTCATGCCTCCGAAAGTGAATGGTAGTAGCTCCACATGCTCTTTGACTGCCAGGAGAGAGGGATAGGGGAAGGGGTGTCTTCCTATTTTGCTTTCGGCACAGTGAAAAGATGGAAACTGCTTTCACCAAATCTCACAATCTATGGGTAAAGGGGGAGTTTCTTACACAAGGAGAAGGGGCAGGTGCAGAACAGACTGCACCTGACAAATGTCTAGTTACTCTGCCTTTATGACAGTTCATTATCCCATATCTGATTTATCCCATAGTTGTGCTTCACAAAAATGGTTCCTGCCTGTAATACAATTATGTCTTGCACTAAAACACAAACCACATTTACATCCTCTCACAGAGAGACAACTCCAAAATTGTGAGTTACTGCATCTGACTCAGATTCCATACAACTGAGTAATGTCAATTCCTCCTCAAATTCTGTTGCTTTCTCGTTTGGGTAATTTGCATTTTAGGCTAAATTGTATCATTTTTGTAATACTGAGGGAATTTAGAAGAAGTAAAAAGGAAAATCATTAAAATATGTAAATAAATATATATCCTAGCATGAAAAATAAGGCCAGGATCTTATTTGTACAATTGACCATGAATTCATTTATGTAAATAAGACCAGAGTCATTTGTACAGTTGACCATGAACCCATTTATAACACCTCCTCACTCCCAATTCAAAATTCCTTTTGCCTATACCCCAAACCTTAACTTTTTGGAGGACCCTGAACTTATAGGGTCACGTAAATATTCTCTCATAATGGAGCTAAGCTCTTGTTTGTCCTGCCTTTATAGAACTGAATTAGACTTCCATTAACTTTCATGAATGAATTTGGTAACATGACAAGGAGCGTCCTTCCTTCCCCATATAATACAGAAAGGCCCATAAATACTGGGATTCTTTTTTAAGTGGTAAGAATAAACACACACACACACACAAATCCTATTAGCTTAGAGGATGTTTGCCTATATGCTAAATCTGACTGGGTTTAGCAGTGCATTTTATACTGTTGTATTTTAATATTTTTATCTTCTACTTGATGGTATGGCTCTTACCAAGGCATCTGGAATATCTATTACTTCCTGCTCTTTAGGGCATATCTATAGAATGCTATAAATGCAGTGGAAATCATGTTAAACCTTGAGATAATGAGATTATCAAGGTTCCTAAAGACTAAACAAAACTCAGAGCTAGAGGATTGGCACAGCCCTGAGATTAGATGGTGAAATTCTACGTCTATCCTTGCATATGCAAAGGTAACTATTTCTGGTGCTCTTTGCTTGGTGGAATAGAAGAAACAATCTATGAGTTTCTAAGAGCTATGTTATTTTGCTCTTGTATTAAATTAATGCTTGTTATAATAACTGCAATTGAGTGCAATATGTTTTTAATTACCTTCCTGCAAGATATGGTATTGATTTACAATTACTATTTTGGTTGAGAAAGCAGTCTTTATTCCAGAGATCAAATTATGTGTGTTTATGTGTATGCGTATGTGTGGATAGATAGATAGATAGATAGATAGATAGATAGATAGATAGATAGACGGACAGACAGATAGATAATAGATAGATAGATGATAGGTAGGTAGATAGATAAATATGAATAACTAGATAGTTATAGATATTAAGATACATACTATATATATCTAAATATTCATCTATATCTATATTTAGATATTTGTAGGTAAGAACCTCTATTCTAAAATTTCACTCAGGTTCAGTAGTACTACTTGGACCAAAATCCATTGGTCATTTGATCTTTGGAAACTCTCCCTCTGACCGGTGGACTGAAAAGTCTTTCTAGGTCCCCATACATTGTCTAAGTTCAAAGTCAATGTCCACTGAAACATTTGGGTAGATCTAATTTTCCAGGGCACAGATTGATGGATAGAGAGATTAGTATTCGTTTGGAAAAGTCTAGGAGGAACATTATTTATGTGTAGTTATGATTTTCGTTACTGGGTCACTTCTACAAGGCAGGGCTTTCAGCCTGTTTGACATCATGGCATGCATAAAAATAATATGTCTACAGTATACCAGAGTAAATGGAGAAATCAGCAAAACTGCATGTACTTGGCCTGGAAACTCTAGCTGCTCACATGCCATCCATTTATTTCAGGCTGAAGAAAACAGTTATCTCAGCAAGCTATAACCCCTGCAAGTCACACCAGTGTGTTGTGACCTCCAATTAGGAGATTCTGCTCTGATGTACCTGATCTACTCTTTATTTAGCTCTGGGTCTGTGAACAGCTTAGATATGCAAATCAAATATACAAGTCATTCATGGTGACTTATGATGGGCTTCTCACTAGAGGGAGGGTGTTTTTAGGATAAAAAATGTTTTATTCACTTAATAGACTGCTCAATCTTTTCAAACACAGGGATCCCATGTAAATTAGCCACAATAAAAAATGTCATCAGGCCAGACCCTTCTGATTAACACCCTGCCTTGCTGTTTATTAGGGCAGCCACACCTGCTTTGCTCTTGATTTAGTTTCCACTACGTTGCTAGGATACCCTAAGATCACCCTGTGTCAGTCTGCTAGGACTGCTATAACAAAATACTATGTGCTGGGTGGTTTAAATAATAAATATTCTCACAGTTCTGAAGACTGGGAAGTTCAAGATCAAAATACAGGCTAATTGGGTTTCTGGTGAGGGCTCTCTTCCTGGCTTGTAGATTGCCACCTTCTTCTTGTGTCCACACATGGTACAGATAGAAAGAGAGAAAGCTCTCTGGTATCTTCTTATAAAAGCACTAATCTCACCATGAAGACCCTACCATCAGGACCTCTTTTAAGCCTAATTACCTCAAAAAGATCCCTTTCCAAAAACCATCACATTGGGGGTTAGAGCTTCAACAGATGAATTTTGGGAGGATATAATTCAATACATAGCACTTTCCATGAGAGTTTTATTTAGGGAACTCATTCCCACTGTGAGGTCTCCTATCAGTCTCAGTGCTTTTGAAGAACTTTACAAGATACTGACCCTCCCCTTACCAGAATATTTCTCAAGGCCTTGATTAAGGGAAAACCTGTGCCCTCTTGAGGGAATATATTTAGGTAATAGGCAGGGAGTCCATATACACTAAATTCACTTTCAAGTTTGTATCTCCTGGAGTATTTGGATTGTTTCCTTACTTTAACAAGGTAATTCTGCTTTCTCAACTTTGTTTACAGTGGCCCGACATTGATTCCAGACTTCTGTCAGCTGTTTGAGTAAACAATTGAAACAAGACCCAGTTGTTCAAACCAGCACTCAAAATCCAGAATCTCTGATGAGTTCACATACATTGGTAAATTGAGCCCGATTCTCTTTCCTTGGATAAATATCCTAAGAATCCATACCTACATAAAGAATACAAATTTTTGTTGATATAAATGAACAAAGACCTGTAAAGTAATTTTGAATATTAAGTACATAAAACTTAACTTGCTGGGGCAGGTTGAACTCTGGCTTTAGTCATAACTCTGGAAATGATGAGGTACATATGGAGACCTGGTTTAATATTACAAGGTAATTGAAATAGGTATGGCATATACCAGGGAGAAACAGATTTCTCAAAAGAGAAATAGGTACTCCAGCTGGCAATGCAAATTCAGTTGAGACTGAGGGGTTGGGAAATTCTGATTACTACAAATCTTACCTTAAGTCCCCCAAACTGTCATTTGTATCCTACTATTTCCCTCCTGCCACCCCCACCCCAAATGCCCTGACGTTCACTGTAAGAGATCCAGCATGACTGTGGGTCCAGCTGACACCGTAATTTGGTAGCCAACAAAATCAAAGTATGTGTTTTGATTTTGGTGATATCAATCTTTTGGTAGAATTTGGAAGGTCTATTAGCTTGGTCTTAGAAGTTCCCTGGGATTGGATCTTTTCCTTGAGTTGAGAATTAAGGGATTTGAGCTAGTCATTTCTATTATTATTGTTATTATTATTATTTGAGACAGGGTCTTACTCTGTCACCCAGGCTGGAGTACAGTGGCATGATTATGACTCACTGCAGCCTCAACTCCTTGAGCTCAAGTGATCCTCCCACTTCAGCTCTAAGTATCCGAAACTACAGAATTGTGCCACCATGCCTGCCTGATTTTTAAAATTTTTATAGAAATGGGGTCTCACTATGTTTTCCAGGCTGATCTTGAACTCCTGGGCTCAAGTGACCCTCTCATCTTGGCCTCCCAAAGTGCTGGGATGACAGGTGTGAACCTCCATGCCCAGCCTCCATTCTTTTTCTTTCTGTTATCCTGTACCGTTGGAAACAGTCACTTTACCTCAAGTGTTGGAATTCCTCATGTCCTTCATATTCTTCTGCGATAGTAACATTAGCTTCCCTCAAAACCTTGCTTGAGGCGATTACCTCACTCCAGGGGATAATGTAAGTGGTGGTTTCACCAAGGTGTGTTATGTGCAGCAACATTTTCTCCCATAACTAACAATGTTTTGGTGGTTCTTTAGCCTCACCCAAGCTCCCTCAACCCCCCAAAATCTCAATCCCCCACCCGCCACCTTCACTGTCACTCTGAGGGACATTGCCTATAACCCCACTCCCTGTACTTGTTTCTATATTAGGAAACTCTATAACATATATATTAGGAAACTCTATAACAGAGTTCTTGTAACAAGCTAAATAATATAACTCTGGCTAATTTAGGCAAAACTTCATTACTGGCATAATATCAGATCACTATGAAGAGCTGGAAAATCAACCATAAATAATTGGCATGAATCAAGAAAGGATACAAAGCCAAGATAACACCTCAGGAGCAGTTTGATTGGAATGATAACCTTGTACACTCAAGGGCAGATCTTGGATTTTTGTTGTTGTTGTTGTTCAGTTCATGTCTTTAACCCTTTGTTTTAGTCACCAAGGAAAAGCGGAAAAGTTGCTCTCCCTGCTTTGTCTGTATGGAGGATTTATGGAGCGTGACTCCAAGCAAGATTCACACAAGTCTCTAAATATATAACAGGGAATTGAATGACAAAGACTATACCTGTATTTCTTCATTTAGTATTGTACTGTACCAAAGTGTCACTGGAGTAAAGCTTATTTTCATATAAGTACTCTCAGCTTCTCTAGCCCCTTTCTGGGATATATATTTTTTATCTTCTAGTGTCTCAGAGAATTGCTATAATTGGTTAATAGCTGAAGGGAAGAATTTAAAGATGACAAGAAGGAAAATTAATTTGCTAAAGATATAACTAAAGACCAATAAGAGACTTAATAGGCTGGGTTTTTTTTGTTTTTGTTTTTTGTTTTTTGTTTTTTCCTTTGGGAAAGGTCAGAGAGCAAGAGAGAGGGAGATTTGATAGTTCGAAAGAGAGAGAGAAAAAAAAAAGCCAATGACTATGATAAAGAATCTTTAGGCTGCCTAGGATAGATTTTCTCCTTTTCAAGAAACTATATAAGTTAGTTATTTATTATGTTTTCTGCTTGTTGTTCATGCTGAGAATTATAGTTATGTGCATTTTTGATGAGATAACAAATATACAGAGTTTTATTAAGATTAAAATTTAAATACTCTTGGCTGTGGGCGGCGGTACATGCCCAGCACTTTGGGAGGCCAAAGAAAGTGGATCACTTGAGGTCAGGAGTTCAAGACCAGCCTGGCCAATATGGTGAAACCTCATCTTTACAAAAAAAAAAAAAAAAAACAATTAGCCGGGCTTGGTGGCATGTGCCTGGCCTGTAATCCCAGTTACTCGGGAGGCTGAGGCATGAGAATTGCCTGAACCCAGGAGGCAGAGGTTGCAGTGAGCCGAGATCGTGCCACTGCACTCCAGCCTGGGCTACAGAGCAATACTTCGACTCAAAAATGAAAAGTAAAAATAAATGAATAAATAAATAAGTACTGTTAGTTCTATTTAATTCTTCTGGAGTTGATTTCTATGTCTGAAATTTTATTTTATTTTTTACAGATGTCACATCTTGTTGTACTCTGTTGACATTTCCATAGCCTTTTCTAATTGATGTCATTTTTTTTCCAGAAGGATGCTATTCCTCTGGACTTTCAGATTGCTGTTCAATTTCTATGGCAATATAATACTTTTGGTTGACCTGTTGTTTTGTTTCACTTCGTTCAGTCTCAAACGGAAGTAAATGTATCCACACTACGAACAAAGACAAAACTTATACTACAATTGCTGTCTGGATTGGTGACAGTATGAACTAATAGAAGACTTGAAAAAGCAGTCCTGCACTTTACTGCTACTATTAGCCCCACCCAGAGAGTTTTCCTTATACAGACTATTATGTGCATGCAGTAAACTACAATCAATTATCATTTTCCTAGGCCTAATTTTGACAGTCACATTTGCCAAATAATTTTTAAAAGAGGATATTTTAAAATAGGAATGGGAAGGGGGCATTATCTGATGCAGAGCAAATATTGAAATTTTCTAATTACCTCAGTGTGCAGGCAGTGGAGGACCAATAAAAATTACCGTAAACATTTTTAAAGCCAGGAAATTCACTGTATTTCAAGTTACAAAGCACTACAGCCCTCCAATCATACAGATCAATCCACCACTGTTGAACTTACAGTTAATTGAGAAACCTTCAAAATTCTTACACTAGTTTGATTGTGGTTTTTAGTTTTTGATACTATAAATTCTCTGTCTTCATAAGTAATTTAATCTATCTTCTTCATAAGTAATTTTCTTCAGAAGAGACTGCATTGGGTACTCTGAGACAAATATCATATTAAATGACCTCACTGATGATCTATTTACATGTCTCCCTTCCTGCAAATAGAAAGTGAAACCATTGAGGATCAGGATTCTGTTGTATTTTTTGTTGCAGTTTCAGCTGTAATAATATATGGCATATAGAGCATGTTTAATAAATATTTTTAGTGTACACCAAATGTGTTCACCAGTAAATTTCTGAACAGAACTTTTCTTTCTCCATTTTTCCATGTCCCTGTGAATCTTCCCACTACTTCCTGATGTTGGTCATTGCCTCTCCAATGGCATAGCTCTGAAAGGACACCAAGTGCCTTCCTCATTGCCAAATCCATGATCCACTTTGCAGCTCTCATGCACTTGAGGTTGTTGTAATGAACTAAATTTGATGACCAGTCTCCACATTCAAAGAACCTTTCCTTGGTTCTCCTTTTATCTCCCCTTTTCCCTCCAATGGTATCTCCTCTTAATGACTTAATCTTAGCGTTTCCTAGGATTTCATGCTCAGTCCACTTCTTCTTCTGTACTCCCTTCCTTCTGCTCTGTACTCTTTCCCCAGATATTTTCTTCCCATGTCTTCAGCTCTTCTCAAGCAGAGATTGTAATAGATGATAATAATCTTTCAAATCTGTATCTACAGGGTTTGTGTCTCTCCTTGACCCTAGACATGTATTTCTCATTTTTTAAAACTTGTGTGCTTCCTTGGAACTACACACTCAGTATGTCCAAAACCAAATGCATCCTCTTTTTCTCCTCACCAGTTTTCCAGAACTCCTTTCCCACAGAGGTCCCCAAACCAATTAATGACATTTCTGCATTCCCATAGGTTTCTGAACTAGAAATTGAGATTATCTTTATTCCTTCCTCTTTCTCCTTCTACTAGCATCCCCACATTTAATTTATTGCTGAACTTAGTCAAGTGTACAAAGTTTTTCTCAGATGAGCTTCTTGTATTTCCTCTCCACTCTTGCTGCTATCATTAAAACCCATCCATGTCTTTTGTCTATCTGTATAATCCAACACTCTTTCAATCACATCCACTTTACACGCCATCAAAACATGATTTTGATCATAATGTTTCCTCTCCTATAGCATGCAGTCTAAAACTTCTAGCATGACATCAAAAGTTGTTTATAATATCTTGCAAGGTATCTTATATGGTTTGCCTTTGTGTCCCTACCCAAATCTTATTTTGAATTGTAATCCCATCTCCACCTTTGGTGTGAGGGACGCAGTGGGAGGTAATTGAATCATGGGTGTGGTTTCCCCCATGCTGTTCTCGTGATGGTAAGTTCTCATGAGAGCTGATGGTTTTATAAGCATCTGGCATTTCCCCTGCTGGCACTCAATCTCTCTCCTGGCTCTCTGTGAAGAGGTGACTTCTGCCATGATTGTAACTTTCCTGAGCCCTCCCCAGCCATGGGGAAGTGTGAGTCAATTAAATCTCTTTTCTTTATAAATTACCCAGTCTTGGGTAATTGTTAATAGCAGCATGAGAATGGACTAATGCAATATCTTAACAACTTTCCCACTTCCTCTACCATGTTGGTCTCTAGTCTCACCCAGCTCTGATTATTCTGTGGTTTTCAATGTCCCGGTGGCTTGGCTAATACCGTTCTCTCCACTTAAATTGACTTAATTTTGCCCCTTTTATCCTCTACTCACTTGCATACCCAATCTGAAATTATTATACAGTCTTGGCCTTGACCTCCCTCATAATTTATGATTTCTCCACATCTTGCTATCTTTTTTTTAAAGCTGTTGACAACAATTTCAACATGAGTCTGTATTTCCAGCATAGCATTGCAACATGCATCATTCTGTGGCTAGCTCTGAAATACTGTGGGTATGTGAGAATGTGAAGAAAGCGTTCTAAAGATTTCAACATAGTAAATTTTTATAACAGTATTTGCCACAGCTCTACACCTTAATTTATTGACTGGACATTATTTCAGGGAAGAAAACAATTCTTATTAGAAGTCACACAGAGTACTTTCCTTAGAACTTTTAGTCTAACAATTCTTATGCAAGATGAAGAATGAACTTCATTGGGAAGCCTGGATTTTAGACTTAAGTTTATCTTGATGTGGACTTTAGGCTTCTTGTCTAAAGAAAGTATGCTAATAATATCTCTTATTTGCCTCCACATGGAATGTTTTTTGGAGGAAATACATATACAAATGAATGGTATAATACATTAAAGCAAATATGATAATTATATGTAATGTTTACACCTGAAAAATAAAATCACAGACACACACTCCTAATATTTCAAGATACTATTCAAAATTCTTAAACTCCACCTAAAATGGATAATAGAATACCTGTGTCATATGAGTACTAAAATTTTTTAAGAGGTAATATACACTTTCAATCTGTGATTTCAGAAAGACTTTAAATGAAACTAACCTGGAAAATATGGCTTATTAATTTCATATTAATTTATAAATGACTGGTCTTGAATCTTTCCAGAGAACATGTTTTAGTATAGAAAAGCAGAGAATGTGGAAGGGGTTGGGGTCATTGATATAGGTGGGCTGACTTGAGGGCAGAGAACATCCTATGAGAGGGAAATTAGGAGAATGCGCTTTGATCCAAAGAACTTCTGCCGTAGACCTTGTCATTATGTATGGCCAGTGGTTTTATCTACAGTGGCATAAACTCCAGGTGATTGAGTGAAAAAACTTCAGCACATTCCCCACATTGACCACATCACTACCAGATGATAAGTTGAGACTGTCAGTAGGTGTTCCCTTTCTCATTCAGAGACTGTTCATAATTTTACAAATATGCCTAATGTCACTCTTAAACTCACCTGTTGGCTGGATCCACACAACACCAGTATCATCACACTGGATTTTGACTGGGTAAAACTTAATTTTTGACAAGTGTTCTCCAAGACAGGGAAAACAAATCCATCTTTTCAGTGTTTTATCATACTGAATAATATTTATCATAAGTTACATACTGGTTCAATTACAACTCAGTTTCTTCATGCTTAGACAATGCATTGATCCTAGTGTTTCTTTAATTCTGCTTAAGCTCAAAGCTCCAGTATGGAAACTTGTAATCACTGGGTTTCCCAAAGTTTCCTTTTTTCCCCAAAAAAGGATGCATCTAAACTTAAAATGTAATGCTTCTTTGATAACTTTGAATCCACATGGAATCTCTAGCTTTTACACTATTGCCTAGGATTTAATTCAAATCCTAAACCTATTACAGAGTTAAAACAAGGGTCTTGTAGATGAATGTGGGTCATACCACTGCTGCAGTTATCTTCTTGACACTTATTTTGGAAATGCTAAAGCAACTAGCAAATCAGAAGACATTAAATTATTAAGTTGGCTAAAGTTTCAAACCAGTCAATGTTTACCAGAAATCTGTTGGTAGAGTCTATGCTCATTATTTTTTAACTTAGTTGTTTTATATTACATAAGAAGAGTAAAGAGGACACAGACTGATTAAAATCTGACTATGCCACCATGTGAAGATTATCCAATCTATACTTAATTTAAACATTAATAGTAATATTTACTCTCTGGCAAGAGCAAATTCTATGCAGGCGACCTTTCTACTACCCCATGTATTCTTACATGTTGACTGGAAAGCAACCAATATCCTTGTTTAGTATTTTATTGGATTTGAATCACTTCTTATTCATCTCATACTTCGATACAATTGGCTTGCAACTGGCATCTCATGTCTTCAAGGCACTCTGTCTATAAGCTTTTAAATGACGAAGTAATTTGTTTCTTTTTCTTTTGGAAAATTATGTGGTTTGCTTATTTTCTAAACTTTAAAAATAATTCCAAAGAACTCTAATGTAATATCTATCTGTTAAATAATATTGCATTCTAGGCTTGTGAAAATGCAAAGTTAAATTGATATTATAACTTTGAAATAAACACTGCACCAGTACAGCTAATCCATGGAGGCTTATTTTGTTTTAGTCTTCATGCTACAACAAAGCATAAAAATTTCTATCAACTGAAACCAATGTATAATTTCTGTAGAGAAACACATTTACATAAACCATTGAAAATTAGTTCATGGTTTATGTTAAATATCTGTCTATCCATCTTTGGATACAATATCCATATGTTTTTCTTTCACTGCATCTTATCTCTAAACTCCCATTCCAGAACCACACAATCTGAACACACTTTCTCCATAATAATCCAAATGGTTCGCAATCCTCAACCTGCAGAAGAATAAGGCACTTTCGTGGTCACTGATCAGTCATTGTCTACACACACTTTCTCTTCCCATCAATCATCAGTGGTACTCCCTCACCTAGTCAGCAGAATAACCAAAGGTACGTGGGCTTGAAATGATGGGTGCTTCTCAGGTGTAGTCAATGATTCTGCATCAGAAAAACTGTGTCCATTGGAAGCTAGTGAGGCATTAGTGAAACTCATACTTACAGAGAAACATGGGTCTCAGGTTCTAGTGAGATCCACCACTTTACCTAAATGATTCTCTGATCAACCACGTAAATACTCTGGGCCTCATGATAAAATGAGGAGTTTAGCCTGATCAATGACTCTTTATCATCATGGGTATTGCTCATGGAGCCATTCAATGTATGCACATTAATAAACAAACAAATAGATCAATGGAATAAATGGAGGATGCATACACAGACCCAAATAGCTGCATGTATTTATTTGATGAAATAAGTAGCATTGCCTAACAGTGGGGGAGAAGAGGGTATCTGATAAATTATATTTAGGTAATTGGTACCCTCTGAAAAAAAATTAAATTGCACCCCCAGCTTACTTTTATGCCAACATAAATTCCCAGATGGGCCACAATTGTAAATACATAAAAAAGCAAAACCACAAAATTCTAGAGGAAAACATAAGAGAAGGATTTTATCATATCTCTATGAAGAAATCCTTCGTAAGTAAGTCACGAAACTACTCTGGTTTCATCGGACAGATTGATATATTTAATACATTAATTTTCAAATTCCTGAATAAAACCACAGATAAACTTGAAGACAAAATAAAGAAAAAACTGGGATAAACATTTGCAAAACTTATCATGTGGGGTTAATTTCTTTAACATATGAAGCGATCTGATAAATCAGTAAAAGATAAGTATCTTATTTTTAAGTGGTTAAACATGAAGATACAGTATATAGAAAATAATATACAAATGATTTCAAAATACAAAATATACTCAATCTCACTGAAATTTTTAGACATCACCTTTGGAAATAAGAATTGAAGCACTATGATCTGTTTTTTAAAGAGATTTTGTTGATTGACTCTAGTTTGAAAACCACTGAGCTAGATATTACCTGAGATCCACTAATTTCTGAAGGTACCTTGATCACCCTGTCTTTATCAATCTGTGATTCTAGCTATTGTCTCATGTCACTTTCCCTACCATTGATAGGGAGTAGTGTGACATTTATAGTGCCATGCATCCTACAGCAACCCCACACTGCAGCAACCATATACACAGCCCTCTGCATTTCTTTAGCTAAGGGCCTGGGTGTGGCTAGGAGGACATCATACACATGTCACATTGGGATATTTTCAGAGTCATGCTTTCCCAATTTGGTGCTTCAGTTATATTCTTCAGGACATTTCTTATTGTTGGTCTTTGCCTCTCACATTCACTTAGCTGTATCATCCTGCAAAATTTCGACTTCCTTAGTCCTCTCACTGAGTTGCTGCTGCTTGTTCATTTTTACCAGATGACCTCATCTCATTAATTCACAGAGGAAAAAAGGTTATTTCTTCATTTCTTGACCAATCTTCCAGACCACAGTGTGAATGTCCTAGCACCTCTGTGTTCTTTTTCTCTCTAATTTTGGAGTCAGAGGAAGATATGTCTGTTCTGTATGAAGGAAACACTTTTATCTGTATTTTGGAACCCCGTGCCTCTGACTACTTCAGTGGATTCTGCATTATTTTTCCCTTCTCTGTCTTAATCTTCAATCTCTTCCACTTTCTTCTTGTCTTAGTCTAGTGTTTCTCAACCAGGAACAATGTGCCTCCCTCCCTCAGGGGATGTCTGGCAACGTCTGTAGATAGTTTTGATTGTCGCGACTGGAGTGCTACTGAGTCCAGTGGGTAGAGGACATGCATCCTGAAAAACACCTACAATGGACAAGACACTCCCCACATCCTATGCTCAATATCATGAAGTATTACCTGGTTCCAAATGTCAGCAGTGTCAAGGCTGAGAGATGTGTTAGCGTATAAACATGTGCCTGCATTCCTTCTCTCTTCCCTATACACACCAATTATATTTAAAACATCCTTTTCTTGGCCCTTCATCACCCTTAAGCTATTCTTATCTTCCCTTCCCTTTCTTTCCCAGTCAAACTTCTTGAGAACAAAAGACCAAAACCCATTGTTTTCACTTGCTTTTGTCTCAACTATATAAGGCAATGTGGTTTCAGCCCAGGCTATGCCACTGAGACCACCCTAAGAAGGGTCACCAAGAACTCGATGTTGCCAAATCCTAAAACAAGTCTCAGTCTTATCTCAGAATACTTTTCTGTGGCATTTGGCTTTTTTCTTTCTTTTGATAAATGTGTCCTTAAAATTCTCTCATTCTCTGTCTCCCACACCTTGCATTATTAGACCTTGGAATGACAACTTTTTCATTCTCCTTTTTAGGATCCCATATCTTTATTTTAATACAATGATATTCCTTATTATTCTGTCTCTTGGAGTCTTCTAAGACTATACTATATCCTCTATGTCAAGCTTATGGTATCCACCACCTAAAACCTGACAATATGTAAATATATAACATTAAACAAAATAGTTCTATGGAAGTCAAGGTGAACAAAATAGTTCTATGGAAGTCAAGGATCACCTGTGTTAGGGCCTCATCCTGTATATCTCCAAGGCACTTAAAATTATATATACAAGAAACAAACATATTTTACACTTCAAAATGACATTATTCTCTTGTATTTCCTATCTCATTATAAACACCATTATCCAACCAATCTCACAAACCAGAAGCCACACAGTTGCAAGTCATCCATTCCATTCCTCACTATAACAAGTATTATTAAATCTGCATCATCTATACAAATGCTTTTTGACTTAGGATGGGGTCGTGTCCAAAAAAATGCAATCTAACTTGCAAATATTCTAAGTTTAAAATGATCTTAATATACCTAAACTACTGAATGTGATACCTTAGCCCAACCCACCTTAGGCATGCTCAGAACACTTCAGTTGGCCTATAGTTGAGCAAAAATCATCAACACAAAGCCTGTTTTATAATAAAGTGTTGAATACCTCACGTACTTTATTGAATATTGTACTGAAAGTGAAATCAGAATGGTTGTATGGTGCATTAGTCCGTTCTCACACAGATATAAAGAATACCTGAGACTGGGTAATTTATAAAGAAAAGAGGTTTAATTGGCTCGTGGTTCTGCAGGTTGTACAGTAAGTACAGTGGCTTCTGCTTCCATGGAAGCCTCAGAAAACTTACAATCATGGTGGAAGGTGAATGGAAAGCAGGCACGTGTTCCATAGTCAGAGCAGGAGGAAGAGAGAGAGGTGGGAGGTACTGCACACTTTTAAACAGCCATAGCTCATGAAAACTCACTCACTATACAGTACCAAGGGCGGATGATGCTAAACCATTCATGAGAACTCTGCCCCCTTGATCCAGTCACCTCCTACCAGGCCCCACCTCCAGCATTGGGGATTATATTTTAACATGAGATTTGGGTGGGGACACAGTTGTAAACCATATCACATGGGTACCTGAAGTATGGTTTCTACTGAATGCGTGTGGCTTTTACACCATCATAAAGTCAAAAAATTATAATCAAAGCATCAGAAGTTGAGGACCATCTGTATTTCAAATATGACTTCTCCCATCCAAATATGTCACCATGAGGGCCATGACTTAGTTCCCCATCATGTCTCACTTGGATTGTTATAATACTTACTAATTGATGTCCCTAGCGCTAGCCTCTCTACACTACTTCAAAGGTCAGCTTTTAAGACCAGGTTGTATCACGGCTCTCCTCTTTCTAAAATCCTTTCAGAATTCTTTATTGCCTGAGCCAGATTCCGAGTTGTTTTACAAAGCCCATAAAGCTTTAATAACGTGACACTTGCCAAGCTCTTAAGCCTTATATCTTTCTCCTTTGCCCCTTCCACTTTATGTTCCAATAATATGGAACTGCTTAGACTTTCCCACACTCAACAAAATGTTTCCTATCTCCTCAGCTTTGACATTTTTAATCTTAGTGCTAGAATCAACCAGCATGTTCCATCTAGCAAACTTCTATTCTGCTTTCAAGACTCAGATAGGTGTCTGTCAAGAAAACCTTGGCACTCTTTGAAGATTAATTGCTCTCTTTCATCCTCATTGCCTTTTTGCTTTGTATTTGTGTTCAAGGTTACATTTGCCCCATTGTATTGCAATTTTAAGATACATATTTGCTTCCCCTATTTAATCATGACTTGTTTAGGAAGGATCTCTGTCTTAGTGGTCAATGATACAGCACTAGAGCCTAGAAAAACGCTTAGGACTTGCTACTCAATTAATGTTTGTTAAAGAAAGGAGGAAAGAAAAGAGGTAAAGAATGGGGCAGCCATAAATTCTTTACTAATTGGCTACAAAAAAGGTCTAAAAAACTTTAACTCCAGCATCCAAAGCATTTGTGAAACATCTCTTTGTTCTTGGTAGTGTACTGAGTACCATACAAAGCCAATTAATTTAATTGGCAAAATATGCTTTCAAACAAATAGAAAAGTAATAACTAATCCTTAATATGACTGAACTTGATGCAATTGTATCATTCCAGTAGCACACATTAGTGAGTAACACTGGCTACGCGGTTTCCTTATTTTAATGTCTCAGTGAATATTTGCTTTCTCAGTTAATTTTAATTCCTTAACAATAAAAAGCAAATTTCTCAAAGTGTGTCCCAAGGAAGGTGGTCCCATGAGATTTTCTCACATAAAGGAGTCCTGTGGTCCATCATGAATGTACAACATGCATTCATATCTCTCTACTCAAGCTGGAAAATGTTCTATTAAAAGCAGATTAAAAGCATTAAAAGCTGTGAGAAAGCATCATAGTAAGGAAATCCATTTACATTTGCTGTGTCTACCAACCCACAAACTCATTTAATCATGGAACTTTTTCATGCCTTCCCCATAACATCTCATGACGCTAATGTTCTGTAAAACAAACTTTAGGAAACACTGGTCGGAAGGGTAGTTTTAAAAACATTAAAACTTCAGCCCTTTCCAAAGTCAAAAATCCTCCCTCACTCAACTGGCTCAGGTCGGGCATGAGGCTGGGCGTGATGCTGCAGGGGATGGATATTCAATTGTGGAACCCCACATCAATTTCATATTTATTCCAAATAGTTTCACCGAAAAATTTTAAGTGGAAATTGTCCATTACTTAAAAAATCTAACATCACTTTTCTGTAAAATTATTAACATATTATAGAACCAAAATTATATTACTATTTTGATATAAGAATTAGGATGCAAATAAAAGGTAAAATTATAAAAGATCTTTCTTCAAAACAATTATCTGAAAATAAAACAAATAAAAAGGTGAAAGATCTTATTTCATAATTAGTATGACATGAAGTTTTCCTATTTCATCAAAAATGCGTACTGTAGTTACAAAGAATCATAGTGCTGAAAACTAAATGTTGAGATCACTTAACCCAGTTGTTTAATTTTGGCAGTGAGGACTTTGAGGCCCAGAGATGATAAGTGACTTATCAAATATTACCTGAATACTTAGAGGGGTTGCAGACATAAGGCTCGTGATTTCCATTTCAATGCTTCTCCATTTCCTGCTAATGAATTTAAGTCTAGGAATAGTGTTCAGGATTGGAATCAAATAAAATATACATCTGTACTAACCTGTTACATATTCAGTTCAATGTGGCTTGTAAAGTGCTCTTATTCGTTATCACAGTTGACAGTCACATCAGCATTGTAAGGTGAATAGGGCCGTCCTTGCCTCCTTCATCACCAAGATTTACAACCTAGTCCTAAGTGAAAAGATCCCTGTGCCTGGGAGATAATACCTTGTTAAAAATGTAGAAAAACTCAGTTTTGCTCTCCAGAGATAGGTCCAGGAATAGCCCAGCAACAGCTTAGACTGAAGATGAGGTTGATACACTTTAGTAGAAACAAGAGTTCTGAGAAATCTGCAGCTAATCAAAGGTTGTATTTATCTATGTTTTGCTGTTGCACACTGCAGATGGAATTTCAATCTCTTAATGGTTAAAAATGCACATTTTCAGGAATCCAAAGTGTTTAACTTGAATCAAGTCTAAAGTAAAAGACAAACAGTCTGGTACATGGGGAGCCCTTTTAAAACCACTCTTCCCAAGACAAAAGAAAACAAGGTTGGTATTGAAGTGGAGCCATTTTCTAAATAGCTCTATCAACTAAAACTGAGGCCTCACTGAATGCGAACGATTAGAGCGTCACGGGAAGATTAGAAAACATTCTACTGCAAACAGCACTCCCAGATCCACAGAAACCAGGTCACTACTATGTAAACATTTTGCACCACTTTGTAAACAGATAAAAATATCAAGTCGGTTTGGTGTAAACAGACCAACAGCAGGAGAAGCCAGCATCCTTCTTAGATGGGACTCTGCCGACAAGCAGAGAAACATTATCAACTGATTTAGAATTGCATTTCATGGTTTCCATTTAAGTAATTATGTTTTCTGAAATCTGGCCCATTTGTTGAGAAGACAGTGACGGGGTAACAGCAAATTCAGGGTGGCCCACTGCAGGCTCCAGCTATTACTCCATAACTTATATCTCTGCTCATACCATTTCTGAAACCAACAACGATTTTATGCCATAATTTAAAATATGAGCTGAACATGGCAGATATGAAAATAACAAATGACCGAGTGCACATAGGCAGACTTTGAGGATAAAAGACAGGAAAACTAGGGAAGAAAAACAAGTCCTGCATATGAGTTAACCCCATATATGGCGGCTGGGACACATAATTTACAAAGTATCTAGCATGTTTTGGCAAAGTATTTAATTCTCTCTCATTTGACCATAATTTCCTACCCAGCTCATTCCAGCACCCATTGCTTCTTTCTGTCTTCACACTTATCAGAAGAAAAAGGAAAGTAAATAGTGAACAGAGAAAAGGTTTAATCTCTTAAACATGTCTGACATTGAAAAGACCAAATAGACTGGATTTACATTAGTTGTCTTTGAACATTGTTTTCATGTACACCTTTACTAAATATTTATGGAGCGCCTTCTGTTGCCTGTCCCTCTACTACACACCTGATGGTAAAATGGATAAAATATGGCTTCTGCTCTCAAAGAGCACATTTTATATGTTCAAATATGTTTTAAACTTGTGGGACATTTAAGAAAATGTGGCTATTTATAATCCCTTCATCCTATAAGGCCAAGTAGTAGAAAAAAGGCAGATAAAATACAGACTGAAATTAATACAGCATTCACATTCACTAACCCATATGTGACTCAGGTGCTAAGCTTTTGATATTTTTTAAGAATTGTGGATCTGTCGCCTCTTGTGCCCTGCTCCAAGTTCCCTTGGCCTCACATTCAGCTATAGCTGCAGTGACGAGTTCTATGCGGGCTGCCATTGGCTTTGCACAGGTGTAACCTGGCAGCGCCTCATCTCAGGCATTTACTGTTGACTCTGGTGTCCTTTCCAGTACTTTTTCCAACCAGGTGACCTGGGAAACTTGCATGAACCATTAGCATTCATGAAGCACAACCAAAAATTATAGAAGAGCTACCACTTTGTGGGACAATCCTTGAAAAGTGAAGGAAATAAATGGACAGAAAAGTGCTTTTCTCTTTCTTCCTTCAGATGGACAGTTCCGAGATGCACTCCACAAAGGTTCTCAGAAGGTCACGGTGAAATCAAGCATCTGTCGTATGCAGACACAGATGATCAGCTGCATAGCATATCTTGTTTTGATATTGCCTCCCTAATTTCACTCCATTGATCTCTGACTTTTACTCCCTGGGAATATGTTCAATATAAACCTCTGCCTGCAAGCTTTATCTCAGGTCTGCTCTGGGGGAGACCATAAGACAGTGTGAATTGTCCCTCAATGGATGAGTTTTTTAATGATGTTCAATGCAACTGAATTTTTTTGCATTTCCTTTTGTGATTCTTCCTTTAGACATAATTTTAGGAGTCTAACAAAGATTTCACCTACATATTAATCAGTATCTTTTTCAAAGCTTCTCCCTTAAATGACACCTTCATTATGTACAAGGAGCTATATCTAAGCATTGAGAAAGGAAGAAAGGAAGAAAATACAGAGAGAAAGAAGGAAAGAAAGAAGGAAAGAAAGAAGGAAAGAAAGAAAGAAAGAAAGAAAGAAAGAAAGAAAGAAAGAAAGAAAGAAAGAAAGAAAGAAAGAGAAAAAAATCAAAGCAGATTTTTAAACTGCTTGACAGAATCTGAGAATCCATGGCATTTGTGAAAGACCATTTCTTATGATTAAGTTTTTGCAACCACAAATACTTCCAATATGTTACCTATAACTCTACTTTATTTGTTTATATATATATATATATAAGATCGTCTTCTGGTTCAAATAAAGTATTTGTTTATATATATTGGAAATATATATATTGGAAAAAGAGACAACTATATATATAGACACACACACACACACACACACACATATATAGTTGTCTCTTTTTCCAATTCCTAGCATTATTCTTTCCGATCAATTGAGTGGTGGGAAATACAGCAGAGAATGTGCAGTGTTACAGAAGGAAGGCCTTCAAGTCTGAGTCAATCTGAGAGATGACCCAGATATCCACTGTGGAACAATGGAGACAGAAAATAAAATTAGAGCCACATGCTAGAGAGAAAATAAGACTTTATCTTGTACGTGATTAGAAAACTCGTTAATAGAACACAGACGATATATCCTGCAAATTCAAGTTTTCACTTGCTGTTTATGAAACCTTTGCATATCTACTTTGTTCTCTTGAAAAATGGACACACACTCCATCCTGTAAATATGCTACAATGTACTTGGTCATTTTTCCTACTGTTGGATATTTCACCCTCTTTGGATATACATCAAACTGACAGTAGTAATTTCTGGGAAAGGGACTAGGATTGGCTTGGTAATCAAAGGGGGATTAACCTGCCCATAAATTTTAATGCCTTACAAGGAGGGTATATTCATGTATTACTTGAGAAACTTGAAAGTCATAATTTTTGAAAATCTCCCATGTCTTAGTTTATATAAAAAGACAGGCTGACAGGCTATAAAGGAAAATGCCATTTCTACTTTAATACACTCCACAGATCACTTGCTGTGCTTTTGTGACAATTCTCCCTTTCTTGTAGCTCCCTTTGTGCCCAACATCTGTACCTTGTTTTTGATGTCAGTTATATCCTGATCTTATGTGTGTCAAATGTTAACGGGGCAAACATCATTGCCTCTACCTGGCTGTCTGTTGCTTTATTTACCTGGTGCCTCTAGTTCCATGCCTGCCCCTCTCTGTTCTGCTTCGAATTTCTGGGGCTGCTAGTCTGCAAGCTACATTTCCACACTCCCTTCTCTGTTGGCTTCTCATTCAGTTCTGTCATTTGAAAGTGCTGCCAGGAGATCAGAAATCAGGAGAAACTGAGGCATTTCTTGCTTCTGGTTCAGATCCCAATGGCCATTGCTGACAGTTGTTGGTTGTTGCTACAAGAGCAGCAGGGAGGGGCTGCCTGAAGGCTCCACAGCCCCTGAAAGCAGTAGCCACTCACCTAGGTGCTGATTGCTCTAGAAATGTCAGAATTTCCAAAGAATACTGAAGAACCTGGTTCCAGGGAGCTTGGCTCAGAGGAACAGCAGCAGAGTCTTAATCTCTACCCATCACTCCCTCCTTTTTTGGTCCCTTGATATCCCTTTCTCTTCCTCCTTTAGCTCCTCTAGTCCTTGTAGGTCCTTTATATCCAATTTCTTTCTACCTAAAATGCTTAGCCTGATTTTATTTTTCTGACTGGATGCTGACTGATCCATTACTTTTAGCTCTAACAATGTTCAAGGTTGTTTTTTGGTACAGAAGTATTTACCCAAACTACTTAATTTATCTTTTACTCCACTTCAAGCCTTGACTCAGACAAGGAGCAATACATTCTCAATTCACTCAGCCCCTGCTATAATACCTGAGGTTGATTGGACTTTAGAAAGCAATCATCCAGGCTTCAAAGCAGAGATTCTGGTTTTATAAATGCACATGGTGAGCATGTCAGTAAAATGCTAAAACATCAAGACGTCAAGTGGAGGTTTAAGTCCATCATCTGGAGGTTTCGTATCAATGATGCAAAGCATCCAAGCATTGGAAAACACCTAGATGACTGATTAAACCTTCCAGGTAGCTTGACATTATGTAGCCAAAGCTTTGAAAGGCACTCAGACAGTTGCAACCATTTTTAACATTTGTGCTTTTAGCATATGAAAGCAAAGTGCCTAAAATACAGCATATTCCCATTGTGTGGATCTCTGTGGCAATCAGCCCATTACAATGCTTTTAAGGAGGACATTGATGAGTCCTCCGTGGTTTCAGAGATGAGAGGTCAGCAGCAAAGACTGTCAGAATCACATGGCACCAATAGTAGACAAATAAAGAATGCTCAGAATACATGTATTTATATGCCAGTTAATATTCCTGCCCAGTTTGTTTTCTCAGCAGTATTTTGCTATCTAGGGACAAAAAAAAATGTGTTTTGCTTTACAAGTGTGACATGATTGATGCTTTACTAGGAGAGACTTTTCATAACAAAACAGATGTCTCCTGACAAGAAAGTTATTGGTACAAGCAAACTACATCATTGCAATAATGTTAAGGTTCAGACTCAAGCAAAAGATAGTAAGAGAGTGTGGGGGAGGATGGTGGGGAGAAAGACAAAGCAAGCATGAGGGAGTGAGATACAAGGGAGTGAGATATAGTTTGTTAGAAATGTATATCCTTAACCTACCACATGGGCTTGATCTGTGATGTATTGAGACAGGACAGAGCTCTCAGAAGGCTAACATATGCAAGCTTTAAAAAGCCAATCTCTGCACGTATTCAGTTGTCAATATCTTATCAGTAAGCACTTCTGGTTTTCCAAAAACTCTTAACTTTATGATATCAAAATGTCATTATGTGCAAATTGAAGGTGATAATTCCCTTATTCCATCATGACAGATTCATAGGATCATACAATATATAGAATATTGGATCCTTTGGAATTTTGTTCTAGTATTTAACTTACTGGTAATGTTTTTCATTATTATCAATTCATATAGGACATACGTCTATAGAATTAAGAGAACAGGTTTTAGAACTAATAGGCCTTCTGAAGAAAGGCAAAGGAGGGTAAAGCTATGTGTCTCCATAGGAAAGGAACGTTTTATACTTAAAAATCAATCAAACAAAAAACAAACAAAACATAAAAGTTCAGGATGTAAACTAAAGTCACAGATCTAAGTGGAATTTATTTTGTAAACTTGATTTAACAGTTTCATAATTTGCTTTTCTTCAACTTCCCAAACACAATTATTAAGATCCTTAATATCTAGCAATAAATCCTATTCAAGTATGTCACCTATATATGTATATGGTTTCAGTAGAAAAGATGATAATGTCTTCCATCACCTACAAAGCAGTACATTCCTTGGACTGTAAAGCATTTTCAGAATATTTTTCAACAACATAACATTGTTTGCATCTCTGTCTTTTAGATTTATGCTCTGAAGATGCTCATGAAAAGTCATCTGTCCCTGATACTTTTTTTCCAGGTTGATTGTTACTTGCTACTGTTCTTTCTTAGTTACTTACCCATATTAAGTATTTTTGAGGTTGCCTTTTAAGGAAACTTGAAGGCACTTTTTTCTTCACATCCGGCTTCTGACTATCTCACTTCTCGTTACGTAGCAGAGCCTCAGGATAACCTGCTGTCAATCAGTCTTCTGCAAGTGTCCTGCCAGGCCAAGAAGCACATGACAAGGATGGCTTCAGTGATACCTAGGTGGTCTTGTATTGCAATGCAATACTGAGTGATAAACATTCTTGCCAAACAAACACATATAAATATTCCCATCAATGGTTTGATTAGGTGTTTTATAATCAAAACTATGCAGCCGTTTCATGGTTTAGACTTGCTCAATATTAATAGACATTCAGTTATCTGGCAAATAGATGCCAGAATCTCAGGCACTCAATAAGGCATTTGGAATCCATGATGTGTCTTTCTACTTTCTGGTTTATTAGAAGATTTTAGCAGAGATCTTGATGGTGAATTTGGGTCTAGTTTCTCTTTTTTTGGACGTGAACTATTAATACATAACAGATTCTGAAAATCTCTCAAGGAGTTTTTATAATTGTCATAGGATATTGACTCAAGCATTTTTCCTCTTAGAGGAATGTAAATGTGATATACAACAAAATTTAGATAGATTAAAGAATAGATAGTAATGTTTCTTGCAGATGTCCTACTGTGGATATGTGATTGGAACTTGCTTGTGACTGTAAAATAAACAAACAACAAAAATCAATTGCACCTTTAAGACTTGGAGGCATAAGCAGTGTGCGGAATTAAAATACATAATAAAGCATTGTTCTTGTAATTCCTAGGACATCAAGGTTCAGCTTTAGAAATAATGGGAAGCCTCACTATAATGAGAAAAATGCAGGAAAAAAAAATGTAAAAGTATGTCAGGGAGTCCCTGGAACCATATTGCTACCAAAAGGCACTTTAAATTGTGCAAAAGAAAAGGTATCTTAATATAGTCGGATTTATTCTTGACAAATTGCACTTTGAGCCACAGGGAATTCTTCCTATGAGAAAATTCAGACTATAACCTTCCTCTTTGCTTCAGTGAGACAGGCAATTCAAATAGAGCTGAGAATGAAGTTCAGGGAAGCTGAGTCCTTGGACTACAGCCATTCCCATGATAACATTCCCGATCTTTCACCCAGTACTCTCCAGAGCACTTTAAATTTGTATAAAAGTTATTTAAGACAGATTTATTATTTGAAGTTAACGTTGAACAACCGCATCAACAGAGCTGGAAAACGTGAAAATAGTTCTGAGGACTCTGGGTGCTAGCAGGCTAGAATGTCAGCTGCGGAACACAGAGAAGAGTCAGTGGGATATGCAAGAAGATGATAGCCCTGAACAGGGCTGTTCTCTCAGTCATGGCGACAAGTGCTAACACAAGTTCCCAGGGGGAAGAAAATGCTAATAGAAACTTCTGTCCGAATCATGGAGTGTATCCATTTGTTTCTCTTTCTAGGGTGTAGAGATATTCTCAATGAGTTTCTTCAAATATTTTTCCATAAGCCCATCTTTGAAACCTTTGAGTCAGGAACCTGAAAATACCTTTTCAGATAGATCCTGTGAGTCATGGAGTGCCCTTTATGTCCTTGAGAGCTTTAGTAAATAAAATACATTTTAGTTTAATATGATTTCTAAAAATAATATTTGGTTTATTAAAATCAAATGTAGGCCGGGCGCGGTGGCTCAAGCCTGTAATCCCTGCACTTTGGGAGGCCGAGACTGGCAGATCACGAGGTCAGGAGATCGAGACCATCCTGGCGAACACGGTGAAACCCCGTCTCTACTAAAAAATACAAAAAATTAGCCAGGCGTGGTGGCGGCGCCTGTAGTCCCAGCTACTCGGGAGGCTGAGGCAGGAGAGTGGCGGGAACCCAGGAGGCGGAGCTTGCAGTGAGCTGAGATCGTGCCACTCACTCCAGCCTGGGCAGCAGAGTGAGACTCCATCTCAAAAAAAAAAAAAAAAAAAGAAAAAAAAATCAAATGTAAAAATCTAAACTTTCTTAAACTTTTAAAGTTCAACTAATATATCATTTTTTTTCTATTCAGCAATCTGGTAAATTTTGGCAAGCATCAAGAGAGACGCTTTTAGTAAACATGCTCAATTGCATATATCAATTTACTGTATTTGATTTCTTTGAAATACTTCAAATGATTCTTACAACCCAAACCTAAGTACTTCACTATCCTTATAAGTCTATAATACATTTGATTTACAAATACAGTGACTCACAAGTTTTTCTGAACTCCTAATGTAGTTTACTATCAGTACTATTTCCTCATACTTTTTAACTCAAAATCATGAATCTAAATTAATTTTCAATTATGTTATAAATTAGAACATAAGTCAAATCTCTTATATTCTCTAAAATGCCAAATTTATTACAAATACTTAAATATTACATAATGAAGATAATTTCCAAACAACAAAAAAATACTTTGAATTTATTTTATTATTTCTATGCTTATATCTGACTGGAGTTAAACTATACGCACAACATATTAATTAGGGAATAGGTAAACTTGATATTCAAGTGGAATTCCCTAGAGTAGGAGAAATTGATGTTGACAGCTGGTTTCCTGTCTCACTGTCTTAGCGTTCATTCCGATTGGTTGGTTCCAGTGGGGGTGTGGTAAACCAGCTCTCCAGAACAAAAAGCCCTGATTGGTAGCATATGGCAACATTTAACAACCCACTCTCACGAGCCAGTTTGAGCAGACTTCTGAATACCATTGGTTGATCCCGTATGTACCTGTTGTTACAGGTTTTGCATATCGCCTCTGGTAGAGTCTCAGTTCCAGAATAAAAGGACTTGAAAACATGTTTGCTATATGTACACTATTGGTGGAAATGTGAAATGTTGCAACTGCTTTGGAAAACAGGCAATTTCTCAACATGTTAAACATAGTTACCGTGTGGCACTGAAGTTTCACACGTAGGTATGTAGCCAAGAAAAATGAAAACACACATCCATGCAAAAACATGTATGCTAAAGTTCATGGTTCATAATAGCCCCAAACTTGGAATAACCCAAATATCTATCAACTGATGAACGATGAACGAAATGTGGCATATCTATACAGTGGAATATTATTTGGCAGTAAAAAGTAATAAAGTTATGATACATGCTACAAAATGCATAAACCTGAAAAACATTATGCTGTATGAAGGAAGCCAGTCACAAAAGGCCACATATTATGTAATATAATTTATATAAATATCCAGAATAGGCAAATACATAAAGATAGAAAGTAGGTTAGTGGTTTTCCAGAACTAGAGAAGGGCTGCTGAATGAAGGCTTGGGGATTAGGTAGTAACTACCAATGGATGCAAGGTTTTTGGGGGGAAGTGATTTAAGTGTTTTTAAAATAAATTATGGCACAACCTTGTAAATATACTAAAAGCCATTGAATTGTTCACTTAAAACAGGTGGCATGTAAATTATATCTCAATAAAGCTGTTAAAATATTCTTTTGCTTAATCAAGTTATAATTTTATTTCTTTCTCATGTAGGAGTTTAGGCCAGGCATGGTAGCTCATGCCTGTAACCCAGCACTTTGGGAGGCCAAGGCAGGTGGATCACTAGAGCTCAGGAGTTTGAGACCAGCCTGGCCAAGATGGTGAAACCCTGTCTCTACTAAAAATACAAAAATTAGCTGGATGTGGTGGCATGGGCCTATAATCCCAGTTACTAGAGAGGCTGAGGCAGGAGAATCGCTTGAACCCAGGAGGCAGAGGTTGCAGTGAGCTGAGATTGTGCCACTGCACTCCAGGCTGGGCAGCAGAGTGAGACTCTGTCTCGAGGGAAAAAAAAAAAAAAACTAAATCAAAAAAAAAAAAAAAAAAAAAAAAAGAAAAAGAAAAAAAAAAGAAAAGAAAAGAAAAGAAGAAAAGAGTTAAGAGGTAGGTAAGTAGTAGAGTGTTTCTTCATCTACTCTGGATTGACTAGATGGATTTTGCCATCCCCAAAATGTGGCTTATATTTTCGAGTCCAAAGTGGTGACTTCCATATACACAATCTCCCACCCAACTGGAAAGGAGAGAAAGCCAGGGTAGTACACACCCAAATTATCTTAATGGAAAGACCAGGAGCGAGTATAACAAACTTTTGTTTATAATGTAGTCATATGGCTACAACTATAGGGGAGTCTGACAAGTGTAATCTCTAGATGAATGGCCATGTGCCCCACTTAATCTCAGCAGGTCTGATTTTTTCAGATTCTCTAAAAAAAAGAGAGAGAAATGGATATTTGGTTCACCACGTGCATCCGCAGTACCACTAATGAAATAGCTCCACCTTTCCAAGATAATTTGGGGTAATTAACCTAAGAAAATTGTGATTAACTTCTCAGTAAATGAGGTTTCATTCTTATAGAGAGGGTTTTTTGCTTGTTTGTTTGTTTTCTGGATCAATAAAATTTGAAAGTGCACACACCGCGACAGTTTTTCTTGGATCTTAAATAATGAGTTGAGCCTTTTATAGTCAGCTGCAATGCCAGCAAGGACTCACAGTTCATGCCTTCCAAATGGGTGCTCTTGAAGACTTTGTCTTTGGAGTCTTGTAACACATAATACCCTATTTTCTAGCATAATATGAATCTGTAATCCTCTCATATAAATGACTTTACAACCAGATTAGACTCAACTAATTTACTTATTGCTTCTGTTTAGAATTTGTATTCGTCCTCCCTGGTTGTCCCTCAACTTTTATTCTGATATTTAAATAGCATTGAGTTTTGTTTCACATATCTCTAGGATCTGCATTTGGCTCTTCTGAGTGCAAATGATAAGGTCACTCAAATAACAGTGATTGTCACAGTCCAGATCTTAGCCCCCAAGGGTGCAAAACCAGATAAGAAAGATCTTAGCAAGTGCTGGCTTGGAGCTTATGTTGTCCTCTGTAGGCTAGAGTCAAGATCTTTGTGTTTTCAGTAAGGAAAAAACATGTTAATTGACAAAAATCAAAATTAGTCATTGCTATTTAGTATGCTTACCTGATGCCTTTCTATTTTATCTTTGTTGCTAATAGGTATGAAAAATCATTTTGATAAGTACCTCTAGTTTCTTCAAGAATTATTCCATCTCATTTATATCTACAGCTATAATGGGAAGTATTATATTACATATTATATTATATATTGCATTACTGACAATATCCTCCTTTTATTCTAGGATTGTGTAGTTACTAGAAAGCTGTTTATACCCTTTGTCCACTAAATATGTTTGACCTGATTGCATCCTACTCCCCCAAGGCTTCCTCAGTCAAACGGAGAAAATAAGACTATGACATAAGGTGGTTGTCAGTTTTAAGATATAAAATATTGAGCACACAGTAAATTCGCAAAAATGTTTGCAATTACTATTTTAAGTGTCACCTTGCATAGTCTTAGACAACTATTAATATCTGTCAAATTACAGAAGAATTCATTTCTCAAGAAAAAGACACTCTCCTTTCAGAAAACAGACAAAAACTCTGCTACAGGATTTTTCTTCACATGTATAGTGATCCTTCCTCCATACAGGATAATTATATTTGTGCTGCACGTGGCAATAAGATCATCTTTATCTCAATTCCTGCCCTTTTTCCTTTTTCCTGGTGTCCCACAATATGGCATTCGTTTTCTCTGTGTGGAGTAGGGTTCTCCTAGTTCTTCTCCACTGACTATGGTTTGATAAAGGCAGAAGATGATTTAGGACATTTTTCTTTTCGCTCTCTCGTGTGAGTGACTACTGGGCCTGAGCAGGAAATGAGGACTTAACACTGCAAGGTCTTCTGTGTCCAAAGGTGCACCGTAGTTGGCTGTATTTGGTGTGCTATCGGCAGAGGGCATGTGCTTTAGGGCTCGCCTGTAAGTAATTGTACTTCTGGGGAGGTAATTTGCGCGTCACATGAGATATTCTCTTGTGGCTTCTACATTAAAAATAGCCACTGTCCTTTGCTCACTGCATATGTCAGTGTCGACCAAGGCAGCCCCATCATCAGGATAAAGGCTTTGCTCCATGAAAATCCCTGGTCTAGAGGGAATTATGTGAAAATTAACATGTGTGAGTGAGAGAATATCTATCATCTACCAATTTATTTTCCTGTCTATCTCCACATATATTCACATATGTAAAACATACCTTTATTATCAGAAACATAAATGGATGTATGTTTGTATATAGAAGTGTAAGTGTGTATTTGATGCCTGACTATAGGAAAACTTCAGGAGAAACTTTGAAAAATTTTAAAGAAAATTAAGATCTGTATTCTATTTTTCGGGGACTGAAGTCTAGGTGTTTTCTTGCTCTGCAGATTTTATGTTGTGTTTTTACCTTTATCCATTAACTCTGTGCAGCTAGTCTGTCCTTTCCTTAATATTCGAAGAGTGAAAACATCAAAATAGTTTCAAACCAAGTAGACCGAATATGTGAACAAGATACAATTTGATACAAATTCCTATATTTAAAACAAATTCAGAAACTCATCTCCCCCCAGAATTGCTTTATCTCCCCAGTGCCAAACCTATGACTTAGCCAAGGAATGGGTTCGATTCACATGAACTGGGATCTTGAAAGCTGACAAATCTGTGATTGTGAGAGACACAGACACCTAGGCTGCATGCCGTCCTTCCGGAATTCAGGAGACCAATGTTAGAAGTTGGTCAGCAATGTCTGCAAAGCATCTGAAAAGTTGGAAGACTGTGGTGATGATGAGCAGGAAACATTACTCCAAAATATGACACTTTGGCATATTGAGTATGTTAAGCTGGAGGAAATTAACAAACATGTAAAAGCAGAAAGAGGTCTCTGACCTTTTGTTTCTTTTTCTCTGACCTTCTCCCACCTTTCTCACCTAACACCATAAAAATAATTATCTGACCTATCTGCCCTGAAAGTAAATCATAAGATGCTGACTCCAAAGAGGTCCTGCCCTGTATTCCGAAGCCAAGAAGAATTGGAATAAACTGGCCTTCCTAAGTTCCCCCCAGTTTATTACCATTAGCTCATACTCCCTTTGGTCCAACTACTTATTCTTTATCAAAACTAAGCATAAAAATATACAGATTTTGCTTTGTCTTTGAGTCTTCATTTCTGAAGTTTCCCATGTCATATAAAACTTAAATAAATTTGTTATACTTTTCTCTTGTTAATCTGTGTTTGTTTCAAGGGTATCAACCATAAGTCTTACAATGAGTGAGTTAAAATATTACCTTTCCTCCCATACAAGGGAAGCAGGTAAGAGGTAAAACTCTTATTATGTAAGCAGTGGAGATCCAGGTGGTTGTGGCTAGACTTTAGAGAAACAGCTGTAAGGCGTGAGATCCTGACTACAATGGTTAAATGTGGGATTGGGTCCTAATCCCCAGAAGTCCATGCTAAGGGAAGTAATATAAAGATTGATCATCAGAACAGGATCTCTTACAAAGAAAAACAATCCAAGAACAAGTTACAGGAACTAGGATAAATGATCCTATTTGGACTTCTCATAAGACAAACACAAGGCTGAGGCCTTGTGTTCTGAATGAACAGTAGAGACTTCTGGGGGTGGGTATGAGCCCTGCAATTTCAGCAATAGTACTTGGAAGACAATTTAAAGAAGCCAAGAGGCAGGTTATTGACAACCAAGAATCTGAATGTCCTTTTTGATTAAGCCAGAAATATAAGTATAGTTAAAGGGGTCATTTAATTAGGAATCTCAAAAAAACCCACAGCCTAGTAAATTATGAATGAAAAATCAAATGCTATTATTGCATAGGACATGGCTTTCTTATTTCATAATTTGTAAATATCAGAGGGCAAATGAACAAATGTCTAAAATAATGACTGCATATGTGTATAGACACCAAAATAAAAGTTGGAATTCTAATACTGAGTATTAGAATCCAAAATCCATATTGCAGTCTATATTTTCCTGATATGTTATAATCCACAGTCTGCAAAAAAGAAAATTATAACGAAAAAAAGGTTAATGGACATGAATGCTAACTAGGGAAGCTCCAGTAAAGTAGAATTAGCCCTGAACATGAAGTCAAGAAACCTGGGCTATAGATGTGTCTGTCCAATAAGTGACTGTGTGACTGAGGAAAAGAAGAAAACTGGTACGTATGGGGCACTTTTTTGACAACTCTCAGCAGGAGGCATTGCATATGCTATGACATTTAATAATCACAAAACCTCTGTGTGTTAGATAAATTATGCTATTTTATAGCTGAAAAAGTGAGGCTTAGAAAGTTCATGTGGCTATTGTCTGTTTTGAAAGAGAATCAGTGAATAGATTTCTCAATTACTATATATTTTTTGATGACCATAAAATATTTTCATCTGGGGCTGGGCACAGTGGCTTACTCCTGTAATCCCAGCACTTTGGGAGGCCAAGGCGGGTGGATCACTTGAGGCCAGGAGTTTGAGGCCAACCTGGGCAACATGGTGAAACCCCATCTCTACTAAAAACAAAAAATTAGCCTCGTGTGGTGACACATGCCTGTAATTCCAGCTGCTCTATAGGCTGAGGCATAAGAATTGCTTAAACCTGGGAGGCAGAGGTTGCAGTGACCCAACATCGCGCCACTGCACTCCAGCCTAGATGACAGAGCAAGACTCTCTCTCAAAAAAAAAAAAAAAGAAAGGAAAAGAAAAATATTTTCATCTGAATCTTATCCAATAACGAGGTGTTTAATGTTGTCATTTTATGATAATTTCTAATACATTGATGTCCATCTTGATCATACACTTGCTAGAAACTAAAAGAGACAAATATATTTTATTTTTCATGTTGAAGTTAAAACTTACATTGGGAATCTAGGTCCCTTGGAGAATGGTGTGAAAATTGGTGTTTCAGATCTTAGAGTCAGAAATTCTATGTGCTTGCAGAAAAATAACTGATGGAATGTTTTAAGATGAGATGATATATAAATGGCTCTTGGGCTATAAAACAAGGAAAGATATTAATTGTGTTAGCAATTAGTAAATGTTCTCAAATAACTAAGATGCTTATTTTAAACTTCTATGCAAATCAGAGTAGACACTTATGTGTCACACTAGGCTGTCTTCTGACCTGAGAGTAAAGGTAAAATCAAATCACGATTATATAAATAATCCTCTAAGATGCTGTATCCTGTTTGCATTATCAGAAAGAATGATCTCTTATATGAACCAGTTCATTTCCAATGGCTTTTTATGGGTCATCAGTTGTGTAGGAGCCATAGATGGCACATTCGAAAGGGGTTATTTCAGAGAGTTTAATAACAGGACAGAGTTAAGGAAAACAGACAGTGAAACATCCAAAGTTACCACCCACGGCTTGAAAGGGCAAAGGAATGGAGCCAGATACCAGACACCTGTGACCTTCTGGGGAAGAATACAGTTGCACCAACTCATGACTTGGCTTAGATGGAAATGGAAAAATAAATACCATTACTCTTTTTTCCTTATCTTCATATTTCTTGTGGTGCTTCCGATTGGCCACACCAGCTGGAGGCCAAGGAGCATGACTGGTCAGTGGAATCCACAGAGGTCTGCTTCTCATGGTTCAGAGCAATGTGGTGGAACTTAGAGGGTAAACAGTGATATCCAGAACAAATGCTTTTCTAAGAGGAATTTATTTTTTCATTCTTTTATTCCTTCCTTGTATGCATATTGGTGAGCACCAATTACATTCAAGATGCAATACTTACAAAGGTTTCTAGAGGAAGGAAAAGGAGAAAATATGCATATGAATTTGTCTATGTTCTCAAGGTGCTTACACTATAGTAAGAAAAGTATACAACAGTGCAAGGCAGAATATAATATGCATAAGAGAAATACAAAGAGTTGTTATGAGAATTAAGAGTAAAGAAGGAGATCGGGCACAGTGGCTCACGTCTGTAATCCCAAGACTTTGAGAGGCCAAGGAGGGCAGATCACGAGGTCAGGAGATTGAGACCATCCTGGCTAACATGGTGAAACCCCATCTCTACTAAAAATACAAAAAATTAGTCTGGCATAGTGGCATGCACCTGTAGTCACAGCTACTCAGGAGGCTGAGGCAGGAGAATCGTTTGAACTCACGAGGCTAAGGTTGCACTGAGCCGAGATTGCACCACTGCACTCCAGCCTGGGCGACAGAGCGAGACTCCATCAAAAAAAAAAAAAAAAAAAAAAAGCAACAAAAATAAGTAAACAAGGAATGATTGAAGCAATCAGAAAGATTTCATGAAAGGCTTGGCATTCGAAATTGGTCTGGTAGGATAGGCAAGGTCTGGACAGAAACAGATGGTGGAGCTATCTCACTTGGAGTAACAAAGTGTGGGAGACAAGATGGTGTGAAGACGGAAGCTGTGTCCAGGATTATTCCAGTCACATTGGAATATAGTGTGCCTTTAAGGAAATAATGGGAGATAAAAATCAGAAACAAATCAGATAAAACCAAATACCTGTCCCATATACACACAGGTAAGCATTCGTGTTCTCGCCGGCACACACGTATTAAAACAATGTTGTCACAGCGCAGAGCTTCAGCAAGTCATTTTTTGCCGTAAATATAAATGCTGTGAAAGTGAATTATATACTGATATTAGTTTATCCTTTAGTGTAAGACAAAATTCCATATGCACACTGGGCTTTCCTTCATTCCAGCTTTGACACAAGCACTGTTTAAATGCATGATTGCTGCTAGGATAACAGCACCATCTAGTGTGTTCTTTTACGTTACAAAGTTCAAGGACTTCTCATCTGTTTCTAGCCCTATTAGACAGAATATCATAAAGGTCCAAAAACAAAAAACCAAAAAAACAAACAAACACTCAAAAAAACCACCCCAAACTGCCATCCATTTTTGTCTTTAAAACATGCAGTTTAATAGATGGAAATTTTTGGGGATTTATGACATTTCTAAAGAATCCCCCGAGAGAAAATTGCTCCATCTCCTCAGTAACTGAGATGAAGAATGTATAAAAAGTAGTTTCTTGTCATTTTCCTAGTTTGCCAAATCTGGCAACTATAATGTAAAAAAAAAAAATAACATTTTTTCCATTAAAGACAAATGCTAATATTATTTCTAAGTACATGTTTTAACATGTAAATTAAACAATGTATATCCTTACACTTTAAACATCTGTGATGACCATGTAGTTATAGAACATAAAACCTAACATAAAAACCATAAATACTGTTTACTTTAGTCATGGAATATGACGATGAAGCTTTCAGCCATATATAATAAACCAACACTGAAAAATAATCAGATCATGCAACAGAGTATCTGACATGCCAGAGAATCAGTCTCATTTGTCTTGCTGTTGGCTGGCTTAACAGAAGACAAAGAGAATGATGGAAAGAGGAGAAGAGAAGAGTCACTGAGTCACAGAAGAGAAAGCAAAGAACAGGAAGCAGAAAAGGGGAGTGGGAATCCGGGAAGTATGAAAACCACACATTATATTTCCCCACTTTCCATCTTTGAGAATTTTAAACTTCAATATCGGGCTTGCAATCCTACCACGTTTTAAAATGAAGCCAATAATTTCCCATTTACCATTATCAAAAAGTGTAACAAAATAAAATAACTGAAAAGAATATGCCTAAGCAAATGATACTCAACAGGGACAATACCCATGCCTCTCCTGAGCGTATTGCAATGTACCCAGATAACATTTAAAGAGAGAATGCAGCCCACGCTTTGGTACCACAGCAATTAAGCCACTTTCCTATTTAACTTTTTGTCTGTTGATACATCTGAAAAGAGCTGATACTAGCTCAAATGAAAGCAAATCCAGCATTTCCTGATCGGAATATTTCATGTGGAGAATATGTAGGTTGAATGTTAACAAAGAGCTGGCGTATTGAGACGATGTTTCCCATTGCTTTATATATCGGTGCTTTCAGAACCACTGTTATGGGCAAGAACTCGTCCTTCAATTAGAGTCAGCTGCTACCCCGTAGGCGGTGGCTTGGCATGGTTACGGCCTCCTATGGCCATGTCTTGTTACAGGCTGAATTAACTGGGAGGAAATTTACACTATCTCCATCAAATATGCTCAAAGTAAATATGCTTTCAAGATCACAAAAACCTATATTAAACACATTTTTACTATAGGGGGTCTGGTTCTTCAGCTTCCGCAGACACAGCAATCACCTGGGGTGTTTAGAAATGGATAGCCCAGTGACTCACCCTCAGGCCAACCGAATCAGAATTTCTTTGGGGAGGGTCAGGAATTTGGCATTTTCAACAAGCTCACCAGGTGATTTTGAGATGGATCATTAAAAATAGGCTTTTATGAAAGAAACATGAATAGCCGTATATTTCTTATTGACCAATAGAAGGCTTTTCTCTGTATACTTTTCATAACCATTGTAGTTTGTCCTTTGAACAAGCGGTCGCATGTGTTGATAGATTTATACTGCACTATGCTTTAGCAACTGTGATCCGTATAGTTTCCGATGCATCTACTGTAATTACAAGTTCAAAGTTTCAAAATCTTGGATCAAAATTATGAAAGCATATTTTGTCTACTGAAGACTGAATAAACTTTTAAGGAAGATACAAAATAGTTTGTTAAAGGCCCACTATACACTTCTTCAAGACACACTCCTTCATTTCCTTCCTTTTCATTCTCTTTCTTCTTGGAAACCCCTCACAATTACGTCTCATCCACCGTCCCACCTTCTTGCTGACCCAATCACCAGGAAAAACGCTCCATCTGATCTCAACATATTATTTAATTCCTCTGTGTCTCTGTTCTTCTTTCTGCCTCTGAATGTTCCTTTTTCTAGAAAACTTCAACATGTTTTTCAAGACACAGATTGAATGTCACTTCCTTGGGAATCCCTCTTCCACCTCATTGCCTCTCCTTCACTCTAGGCACCTCACAACATACGAAACATTGAATTACACCTGTGTACTTACGTGCCTCTCCACCGACCATGCAGTAAGCCCTTTCAGAGAGGATAGTTTCTCACTTTACTGTCTAGACCCAACCCAGAGGATGGGGACAGTCAAAACTTGTTTATAGATTAAATGTGTAACCAGTTCTAAGCACTTGGTCATCTGGAAATCTGGAGTAGATGCAAGTATTCTAAAGTAAGACTTTGAAGAAATATTTTAAGTCGTTTGATATCTTCAATAGTGAAACCCAAAGACCCCCTTTGCCCTTAACTTATTTTATTTGAGGGTAGTTCATTATTTCTTAATCTACTCCACAGAAAATAAGGATATGTATTTGAGGTAAATAAAAATGTGTGTGGAATGATAGAGAATGTAGAGACAGCAGCTATAAATACCGGTATGAGACTCTTTGAGATGCTTTATTTTGTTTTTCTTCTGGCTAGATAACGAAGTAGTGTGTACAGAGGTGGTGCTATTTGGGAATAAGGACACCTGTGAAACATTGTTCATCATTTGCCAGTCAGTTACAGGAACCCCCAGAATTCTTCAGTATTTCTTAGAAAAAGAGGACATAGGGAAGGGAACATAACACACCAGGGCCTGTCGGAGAGGGTAGGGGACAAGGGGAGGGAGAGCATTAGGACAAATACCTAATGCATGAGGGGCTGAAAACCTAGATCACAGAGTGATGGGTGCAGCGAACCACGATGATACATGTATACCTATGTAACAAACCTGCACGTTCTGCACATGTATCCTGGAACTTAAAGTAAAATAAAAATTAAAAATAAATATTTTTTAAAAAGAAAATAAGAGGAGCAATCTCTCAAGAGCATGAGTAGATCTCAACATAACAGGCCCAGCAGAGCACCTTCCATATCACAGGTTCTCAAGACGGTTGTGAAATACACCTTAAATCCTTGCAAAAGTCAAGATGATTGTTACAGATTAGTGCCAGTAAGATTTTCTATACTGCAAAGCACCATCAGTACTCTTAGTAGAAAATGCAATCACTAATAAACGCTACTCAGATGATCTAACGTACTCATGTATGCTACAATACCTATTTATATTTTGTAGGTACTACATAAGATGTTTATTTTAGTAATAGTATCAATTGAAAGACAAATTAAAAGCACACTTATCATCCTTCGTCCTTTAACATGGGAAATTCCATTGAGCAGAAAGTAAAAATATAGCTGTCTGCACCTTATATTTTGTCAAGAATAAAATGATTACCACTTTCTTAATTTCAGAATTGGACTTACTATAACAAAAACATACGGACTCCATCATGTTTATCTCAAGATACACTTATACTCTATAACTACAAATTAAGAACATACATCTGAAATAAAGATACATGTTCCATATAATTTTTTTAGTCATACAGAAAGGTATGCTATAATCACCAGTGGAATTCACACATATCTATGTTGAACAATCACTACAGAGCTTAATTTAATCATCACTAATCAACTTAAAGCAAAAAAAAAATGTAAAGTTAGTAATTTTATGATGAATAAGGTTAGCATTTTGATGTTTTATTATTATTCTGATACTATTAAAGGGAAGTCATTGGGAAAACATTAACATTTAGGATACATATACTGTAAATGTAGTTAGGATAAAAGATTTTCAATCCATTTTTAGTGCTTCTTGATTGTGAACATATTGGAAAAATGTTCCATACATGAAAAAAGGAAGATTTGAAAAGATTAATTCCTTGAATACGAAGTGCATCAATGACATTTATATTAGAAAATGTCAGTCACAATTCAATAGCTGAAAAAGAACTATAGGGCAGTAAGATCAGTGATTAAAAAGATACATACTTACATGTTTTTAAATATGCAGAACATCATATGCATTCTTCATTTTTTTCACTTGCCTTCTGATAAAGTGTATTACTTGAAGTTCTGCTTGTATGCATCATTACAGAGCACATATTTATTCCTACAATTCCAGTGGCCTGTTCTGATATCTGGTCTGTGAAGCTAGGTTTCCAGGATAAGATTGGGTCAAAAGATACAACAGATTTGTTTACGTGAGCAAGTGAGAGTAATTCAGGCCAGGGAAATCAGCGATGTTATGTTAATTGAGCTCCTGAGTTCTCATTTGATAAGTGAAGGACCTTCATCAAATCATAATTTATTGCTTCACAACCGTTATTTTATAGCCATAGTTGTCTGCCAATTCCCAACATGTTAGCAATAGACTATAGATTTCACTAAGGACTATCTGTTAAATAATTTGAATTCTATAGAGAATTATACATATATATAAGATAATGTTATAATAATTAATAAAGTATTTGGAAGTATTTTTAAAGTTTGTTAAATAGTTTTTTTCTATGAAATAGCTCCTATCACTAAACATATCTCCCAAATTAGTACCTTTATTTATTTACAAATTACAACTATAAATATTTTTCAGGAAGTATGAAAAGCAGTAAATCAATCAAATCAGATTGAAGTCAAATAGCCACAAACAGTTTTGTAATCAAAATTGAATGAGAGCCCACTTTTTATTCAAGATAAATCACATGCAGGCACACAATGAGCTCCAAGAATTCATTCCTAAGACAGAAGAGCTAAACTTTGAAACAGACATTTAGTACAAGATAACACTTAAAATTATAAGTGACTTTGTGATACTCCAGGGTTAAAAAGAATGTATATCCTTTCAGAAAACTGGCTATTCTATTTATATGACAGTAAATTTAGGCTCAGATTCAAAACCCGTCTGCAGCTCCTGATTCCAATGAATGTTTGGCAATTCCCAGGCCTGACAGTTTCCAAGTGCACTGTATTATAATGGTATGTCTCAGCCTAACCCAAACCAAAAATTTCCCACGTAAACTTAAATGTATGTTTTTTTCCTGATTTCATTTACAGACGGCAATTATCTTTTGAGCAAGAACTAACATATCCACTTTATAAAAGACATTCACACACGATAAAATATAGCCTTCCACAGAAATTAGTCACGTTTAACATATCTCTCTGACAGAGGATTATTCTTATCCATATGTCATATGGTCCAATTTTGAACCAATTTTCTAATAGGACTTGGATCAAAAGTCAATAATCTTGAGGTGCTGGAAACATCAACCTCTTTAAGCCATTAATATTTGCCCGTATTCGATGAGAACACAGATTCATTCTTTAGTAAAAATAAAAATCTTTCATTTAGTAAACTCAGCTTTTAATTTAGAGATGAAAAAAGACATATCACATATGAAATACAGTTATTTGATATTTTAAGGTAATTGGTTTTCTGAAAAATAATGAGAAATTCAATAAAAATGTATTAAGTAATATCTTTTAGTTGCCCACCATGCTGGAATTAGGGATATACCAAAATAAAACAAAGCAGTTCTCAAATTTCCTTCATTTAAAGGAAGAAAATTTGTCATATTGTCCCATACATTCCTAAGTCTTTGTTTTTCTTCATTGTTTTTTCTCTCTGTTACTAAAATCAAATAACTTCTCTTTACCTGTGCTCAAGTTTACTTATTCTTTTTTCCATCTTAAATCTGCTCTTAAGCCCTTAAAATACTTCTTATTTCTGTTACTGTAATTTTTTTATTTCAGCATTTGCAGTTGATTCTTATTTCATAGTTTTCATTTTTCTGTGGGAATCCCCATTCTCTCACTCATTAAGACTATAATTTCCCTTTTAAGATAAATTTATGTTAGTGGTTTTAAGGTCTTTCTCGGTTTAAATTCAACAAGTAGGCCATCTAAGCTTTGGTTTCTATTAATCACTTTTTTTCTTGACTATGGATCAAATTTTTCTGTCTCTTTGAATGCCTCATGATTTTTAAAATGAAAATACTGCACATTTTGAAGAATACAATGTTAAGCCTCTAGATTTTAAAAATCTTCTCTGAAAACTGTTCATTCTTGTTTTAGAAGGTAGGCTAATTACTGGCTGACCATGTTGATCTTACTTGGGTCTGAATTTCTGCTTTGCTAGTACAGATCTGGATGAAGCCCAGATACTGCTGGGGCTTGATTTTATGCTTTGCTAGGGTAGACCTACAGTAGAAATTAGAAAGGTTGGTTCTCAAACCTAATGTGAAGATTTTATGGTGTCTGGCTAATGCCGGGGATTTCTTTCTATTGAGATAGCAGAACGCCAAAGGTAAGAAGGAGGTAGATGTCAAGACATACTCCAAAGTATGTCTAGATCTGCTCTTCCCCAGCACTGCTCATTTTATAGTATTTCTATTGCACTGTTGATCTCATAGTACTTTAATCTGGTAAGCACCACGCGGTCTTTCCCTATGTGTGGACAACCCATCCCCTAACCACCCACTCGTGGCATTGTTGTGCATAAGCTTTTGGAGTCACCTCTCTGCCAATTTCCCTTCTCTTTCATGCCCTACTCTACACTGCTTAAGCTGCCCTCAACTCTGATCTCTGCCTCTTCGGTTTCTCTAAGTACCACATTCTCTCCTCAGACCGGCGTTCCTTGCACCATAGTCAGGGAACTGGCTCTCAGAAAGCTGGGCAATCATGGGAGCATATGGAGAGATTCCCTTCTGTCAGTGCGCACAGTCTTGCACTGCTGTTGGCTGCTGCCTGAAAATGTTTGCTTGACACGTTTTTCCAGTTTTAAAGTTGTTTATGGCAGGACTGCTGGTATATTACCAGTCACCCCATCTAACACATATTATTTTATTCATTTACATTTATACACTGAATTCATATAACTCATTTCATTTTTCTAGGTATGTTCATGCTAGATAACTTTTTATTTAAAAACAAACAAAATACTTTTAACAGTGTCCCATAGAGATCTTATAAGAAATTTTCTTTTTTTTTTTTTTTTTTTTTTTTTTTTTTGTGAGACGGAGTCTCGCGCTGTGTCACCCAGGCTGGAGTGCAGTGGCGCGATCTCGGCTCACTGCAAGCTCCGCCTCCCAGGTTCAGGCCATTCTCCTGCCTCAGCCTCCGAGTAGCTGGGACTACAGGCGCCCACCACCACGCCCGGCTAGTTTTTTGTATTTTTAGTAGAGACGGGGTTTCACCATGTTAGCCAAGATGGTCTCGATCTCCTGACCTCGTGATCCACCCGCCTCGGCCTCCCAAAGTGCTGGGATTACAGGCTTGAGCCACCGCGCCCGGCCAAGAAATTTTCAATGATTAATTATACAGTCCTAAAATAAAAATATTATAGTTTACCTCTTTTTAAAAGTCATTTTCCTTTGCATTGTGTTCTTAATAGATACATTGTTATTTCAAGGTTTATTGAAAGCCCACAATGGAAAAGATGCTACAGAGATTATGAAGAGAAATCAGATAAAGAATATTTTTAAGGAATTAATAGGCAAATAAAAATTTACTTAAAGTACCATGATACAATGTCAAAAGGAACAGGGGCATTGAGGCATCAGATAAAATGTTAGGAGTATGTGGAAGAGAGAGAATATTTCAGAGGGGAAGAATGTAAAACAAAAGTTTAAGAAGCCAACACTTGAGATAGGCCTTGAGCTAGTTGTATTTGTTTATGAATAAGTGAGGAAGGAATGAATACCTCCACATTAAGGACACAAGGATTAACAAGCAACAAGATTAGAAAACTAAGGCTATCTACAAGAAACAGTAAGAACCTCAATTTGTTTGGAGTTTAAGGTAAGCTAAGAAGAAATAAAGGAAAAGTTTAAAAGTACTCTAGAGGCAAGTCTTAGATCATGAATACCAAGAAGGGGTTTGTACTTTATTCTTCAGACAGTAGAAAATCTTTGAAGATTGTGTAGGCAGAAAATGTTCTGAATGAATGAATGTTAATGTGTTATGAATGAATATGTACCTTTAAATGATTCAGAATATTATCTAATCTGCCATGAAAGCTTAGCACATTTGACAGCTATTTACTCTCAGAGCAGTCTAAACATAGTGTATTTTGCAGCTATCAGTCATTAGTAGTTTTGACTTAAAATCTTAGAAGTCAAAGGAAATTCTAGCTCATTAAAAACAAAATTAAAAATTCAAAGGGGAAACCTATAAACAAAATAAATTTACTCATTTATAAACTTAACTGTTGTTCTGAAATGTGAAATAATTAGATTGATTATCATTTCTTTGCCAGAGATCAAACTTAAGAGCTGATGATATGTGCAAAGTGATTTTCCTCCGGAGGAAAGACAGCGTGGTTAAAGCAAAAAAACCTGACCTCTGATCTGGTCTCTGCTTTTAATTAGTGTGTCTCAGTACTTTTGTATGTAAATTAAATAGTCTATTTTTCAAAGTCCCTTGCAGCTCTAAAATTCTATGCAGAGAAATCTTGCTACTATCTTGGTGAAAGTTTCCAAGTCATCTTTTCTAATTACTAAAAAGTGATATGACCTAGAAAGAATTTCTCCTGTCCAAACAATATTGGTATTCTTGTCTAAAAATTTATTTGTTTGTATTGAACAAATTTTTACTGAGCACTTACTATGTGTAAAGAACCATACTGAGCTCCTGAGATGTACTGTTGACTAAGCCAGACAAGATCCTTACCTCCAAAAAAGGTGTGAGCCCAAGTCTGTATCAGAATGCAGGGGAATCATTGAAGTAGTTACACCAAACTTCATATCACAGACTTCTTTTCTGAGCAGCAGGTCAACCAGAAATGCAAATGAAAGAATGTCAGCCCTGTGGACTTACTAGCACCTTCCAGCTCTGTTAGAACACTGTTTCTATCACGGGTCAGCGGTGTTGCTCTTCCTGAAAATTTGAGAAAATCAACCATAGTCTTCAAATACATGTTGTTTCCAAGAATGCCTATCTCTGTTAGCGGGAAAGAGAAGAAATTAGAAAGGAATAATTCCAATGAGTAAGCCTCTAATTTGGGCATTTATAGAGATTCAAGTTTAAAAGAGTAGGAATTTTCTTAATTAATTTCCTCTTTAGGAGCCACATTATTTTGCTCTTCCCCTACAGTATCAACCCCTACACAGACAAAGACAACAATAATGACCTATTTAGGCATTATAAAATATACAGGTAATTCAATAACAGAAATAAACAGTGGAATAATTTTGGCCAATAAAGTACAAGCAACACTTAAAAATGAAAATACTCATTTTCAACATGGATGAAGCATAAGAGATTCCATTAACATGCTATAAAAATATGACTTGATCCAAGACTTTGGGACAGCAATTTTATGAGGCTTATGAAGAAACACAAATATTCATATCTGTATTGGTTAATATGGTGGGAAGATCTAACTTTTCATTGTAGTAAAAAAATCACATAGCATGAGCTCCACCTTCTTATAAAAATGTTTAAGTGTACAGTATAATATTGTTAACTATAGCACAATGTTGTATAGCAGATCACTAGATGTTTCTTGCATCTTGCATGACTGAAACTTTATACCCATTAAACAGAAGCCTCCCATTTCCAGCTCTCTCAACCCCTAGCAAACACCATTCTATTTTCTGCTTTGATGAGTGTAAAGATACTTCATATAAGTGGAATCATGCAGTATTTGTTTTTCTTTGACATTTCATGTAGCATAATGTCCCACGTTTCATCCATGTAGCATATTACAGAATTTCCTTCTTTGTTCTGGCGGAGTAATATTCATTGTATGTTTATACACATATCCTTTCATCCATTCAGCTGTTGATGGACATTTAGGTGGTTTCCACCTCTTGGCAACTGTGAATAAAATTGCAGTGAACATGGGACTGCAAATATTTCTTTGAGATCCTGATTTTAATTATTTTGAATCAATACCCAAAAGTGGAATTGCTGGGTTATGTAGTAGTTCTGTATTTAATTATTTGACCACCTTCCCTACTGGTTTTCATAGTGGCTGCACCATTTTACGTTTCCTCCAACAGTGTATAAGGATTCCAATTTCTTCACATCATCACCTACACTTGTTATTTTCTGTTTTTGTTTTTATAATGGCCATCCAAACAGGTATGAGGTAATATATCATTGGGGTTTTGATTTGTATTTCCCTGATGGCTAATGATGTTGAGAATCTTTTCATATACTTGGCTATGTGTATGTCATCTTCGGAGAAATACCTGTTCAAGCCCCTTGCCATTTTTAAATTGGGTTATTAATTTTGTTTGTTATTGAGTTGTTTGAATTTCTTATATATTTTGGATATTAACTCCTCATCAGCTATATAGTGTGCAAAAATTTTACCCTATTTAGTAGGTTATCTTTTCATTCTGTTGGTTGCCTTTTTATCGCTCTGTTGTGTAGATGCTTTTTAGTTTGATGTAGCCCCACTTGCCTACTTTTGCTTTTGTTGCCTGTGCTTTTGATGTCATATTCAAAAAATTATTGCCAAGTCCAATGTCAGGAAGATGTTTCTCTGTTTTTTCCTAAAAGTTTAACAGTTATGGGTCTTATGTATAAGCCTGTAATCCATTTTGAGTTGATTTTTGTGTATGATATAAAGTTAGGGTTCAATTTCACTTTTTTGCACATGGATATCCTCTTTTCCTTACCCCATTTGTTGATAAAATTATCCTTTCTCCATCACATATTCTGTGCACCCTTACTGAAGATCAGCTGACCATATATGCATGGGTTTATTTCTGGGCTCTCGATTGTATTCCATTGATCTATATATCTGCCCTTATGCCAGCATCATATTATTTTGATTACTGTTGCTTTGTAATATAGTTTGAATTCAGCAAATTTGTAAGGCTTCCAGATTTTTTTCTTTGTCAAGATCGTTTTGGGTCTTCAAGGCCCTTGGTGCTTCCATATAAATTTTAGAATTTCTTTCTACATCTTTGGGATTTTGGTAGGGATTGTATTGAATCTGTATGTTGCTTTGTATTCTGGACATTTTAACAATATTGAGTTTTCCCATCCATGAACATGAAATGCCTTGCTATTTATTTGTGCCTTCTTTAATTTATTTTAGCAGTTTTATAGTTTACAATGTACAAGTCTCTCTCCTCTAGTTAATTCCTAAATATTGTGTTCTTTTAATGTTATTACAAATAAAATTATCTTATTAAATTGTTTGTTCTTAGTGTATAGATATGCAATTAATTTTTGTATGATGATTTTATGTTCTGTAACTTTACTGAATTAATTTATTAGTGGAAATATTTTTTGTATGGAATTGTCAGGGTTTTCTACATGTAAAATTATGTTATTTACGAACACAGATAATTTTACTTTTTCTTTTCCAATTTAGATGCTTCTTTTCTTTTCTTTCCTAATGACTCTGACTAGTACTTCCAGTACTATTTTGAATAGAAGTGACAAGAGTGGCCATCCTTATCTTAGAGAAAAAGCTTTCAGTTTTTCACTATTAAGTATGATGTTAGCTGTGGGCTTTTCATATGTGGTCTTTATTATGTTGAGGTAATTTCCTTTTATTCCTGGTTTGCTGAGTGCTTTTATCATGAAAGGGTATTGAATTTTGTGAAATGCTTTTCTGCATCTATTGTTATGACTATTTGATTTTTATCCTTCATTCTGTTGATGTGGTGTGTTAAATTTATTGATTCTCTGTGTTGAACCATCCTTACACGGAGATGATTCCCACTTAGTCATGGTCTATGATCCTTTAAATGTGCTCTTGGAATCTATTTGTGAGTATTTTGTTGAGGATTTTTGAATCAAAATCTATCAGAGATATTGGCCTATAGATTTATTTCTCCATTTCTACATGAAAGCTATTTTGAATTCCTTTTCAGATAATTCGTTTACCTCCATTTCTAAATTATCAGTTTCTGGAGATTGTTATGTGTTTTCTTTGATTGGGCCATACTTCCTATTTCTTTGTGTTTCTTATAGCTTTGTGTTAGTGTCTATGCATTTGATGTATATGCTGGTGTTGTAGCAGGAGGACGGACTATTGGTAAAAGAGTTTTTGCTTAAATTTTTCATCTAGCTTTGATGCAGTTGGTTTTGTTCTTGCCTAGGGTACAAGAGCATCTTAACTGTTCCCTGGATTTTTCGCAAAGGGAATTGATCTGTGTACTGTTTTTAAATCAGTGTTTCCATGAGAGGAAAGAGGGTCTGGAGTTTCCTATTCAGCTATCTTGCTGACATCCTGAGGAGATTTCATTTTTGTTAGTCAGCATGGTTTCAAGCTTGCAATAGTATTCAAACTGAAACTAGCTTAAGCTAAAATAACTAAAAAACTAGAGCAAATACCTGAAAAGTTAGTAGCATAAAGTACATTTTAGGCAAGGCAAAGCTTAAATGATGTAGTTCAAAGCTCTTTTTGTCCATTATTCAGGCAGATTTCCTCAAACAATGAACAAAATTACCAGTTTCACAGCTTGAATGAACATTCCAGCCAAAACATCCTGGAAAAGATTGTCCTGACTTGGGTCATATGCCTTTCTCTGAGCCATTGACAGTTTCCAGAAAAATGTAGTATTCTGAAGATCATGCCCATATGTGCTCCACTGCATGACTGATATTGATTTCAATAAGGTAATGGAATGCATTCCCCTCAGGAAATGGGAATCTGTTTCCATGAACTAGGAAGACATGCAGACAGCAAAAACAATAGATTTTCTCTCCCTATCCTACTCATGAAGAAAAGTTTTCGGAAACTAAGCTTAAGAAATTATTAATCATAGCTTAAACCTTAACACAAAAAATACCCAATAATAAGGGAATGGTTAATGATGATATATTCACATGATGAACTATTTTGAAACTGATAAATGTTATTTATAAATGATATATTTACATGAAAAATTTGTTATAGTGTTAAATGACAAAATAAGGACACAACTCTCTAGTACCTTATTTATTTGATCACAGCTATAAAAAGTTTGTAAAACACATAGAAACAATCTAGGAATATTACAACACAAACAGTAGATCTTTGGGGATGATAAAATAATTTTTTCCTTTTTTTGTATTTTTAAATTTTTATATAATGAGCAGAGATTTCATATTTTGAAAACAATTACAATTTTATTTGAAATAGTAACAGAAAATCTCATCTTTGCTAGCATTTATATTTGGGGGTAGGTCTTACAATGAGGACATCAGAAGCAAAGGAGAAAGTATGGGTATACTAGCTGTGTAAGAGCAGAGACTTAAATGGACAAATTGTGCTTTAACCAAGTGGATAGAGTTTTCATTTATTTTGAGGCACTTGGAACAGTTTGGATTCATGACACTGAGACGCCTTCCTTAATTTTCTCTAAAAGTCGTGCAGGGCATATTGGCACCTTGCTTAAGAATCTAAGAAGTGTTCAATGTGAAATAGCCTACAGTCAAGTTTTAATAAAGCTAGAAAAGGATGCTTTTGTTCATTAACTCAACGGGGCTCACATTTGGCCTAAAACTTCAATAAAGCCAAGAAATAAATGAGACTGTGAAACAGAACCCCATGAACACTATCTATTGGTTACGTGGTACTAAATAAAGTAGGGTTTCTTTTAACTGTACTTGTCTCTAAGAAAAGTTGGAACTGATGATTCTCAGGGTATGTGAGACCTGGAGTAATTTCAGAAAACGCTGTCCATCTGGACTCTTGTTATTTTAATTAAAAAATCTTATGTTGATCTGTTTACTTATTATAACTAGCTATTACATTTCAGATTTAATTTTTAACATTTTAATTACACCACTGCCACCGTATTGCCTCCCACATTTTCTCTGTTCTTCATAGGCAAGCTAACATGGCGAGCTGCTGTTAACAGGCCATGGGATTCCTCGCACAGTACCATCGAAGTATTAAAGAGGCAAATACTTATCAAAACATAAGCTAACTTGGTGAAGGAGTAGAATCCACAATCTTAAAACCCTAACTTAGAATGTTATTAGAGTTACAAGTTCATTTCCTTATGAGTTTTCTAATCATCGACTATGGCCATACTAGATATGGTGACTAAGTTTGAAGAATTAGATATGGTCTCTGCTTTTAGGGAGCTTAAACTGTTGTTGCAGGCATGAACATGTAAACCACTGTTATGAGGTTAAATATATAAATATTATATATATTATATATATATGAATGTATACACACATGAGGACAGTAAGATAAAAATTTGTCAATCAAGTAGAAAAGAAAAGAATTTTTGCTCATATTTGCAGCATGAACAGCTTAGAGAATTACAGGCTGAGAGATTTTTTTTTCCTTTCTTTTTCTTCTTCTTCTTCTTTTTTTTTTTTTTTTTTTTTTGGTGCCAAGAGTCATGTGTTTATGAAAGTGCACTCAGGGACAGTGAAAAGTCCAGCATGCCTGCAGCCTAAGTGTGTGAGGAAGAAAGCAAGTTGTAAGCATGTTATTAAAAGCCCTGGCTACCATGCTAGGGACTGAACATTATTTTGTAGACTAACAGGAGCCACTAGGGTATTAAAACAGCAGAGTGTGGTGTGAATAGGTCCGGGCTATCATAAGGTAAAATTTGTGACAGTACAAATGATGGATTTAAAGGGTGAGAAACTATAAACAAAGAACCTAGTCAGATGCAATAATCCACATGAGGAAAGGAAATAAATTAAGGTAATGGCAGCAGATATAAAAGAAGGGCACATAATTTAAAGACAATCCAGAGTTACAACAAACACTGTAATAACAGGTAAATATCAGATTTCTCTGCATACAGCAGTGTATTAAGGACTCCATGCACATTTATCTCAGTAAATCTTCCTTAACAGTCCTGTGAGGGACATTCTGCTTACTATGTTTGTTTTAAAGATGAGGGAAGATATGAGAATTTGGTAGCTTGCTGAAGATCACATAGCTGGTCATTGTACAGCTGGGCCTGAACCTAGATCTAACTGATTCCAGAGCCTGACAAATCTCTAAGATAAATAGTTTTCAATGTGACTATGTGATCATGCAATTCCTGGCCTCAGTGACTTAAAAATGAGCATCTGATTCTGATTGACTGAGGAAATGAATATATAAAGGAAAGCAGGTTCTGATTAAAAAATTAGTGTTGGATACATTTACTTTGAATATTGAAAATACATGTATGTTCCGTAGAAAGTTGAGAGTGTCATTTAGGGCCGAGTTACTCTCATGGGGATTGTTGTAGAAACCATGGCCAAAAGTACATTGCCAAGGTAGAAAGTCTACAACTAGATACCAACAGAGCTGGGGGCAGAGAATTACTTTGTTCAAGGAAGGCACAAAGGATGATGTCTTAGAGGAGGAGAAAGGAGAGGAGCTTTCAGAGGTCCGGCCAACGACCCTGGAGAATGCAGGGTTAAGGAAGCCAAAGAAGATAAGAGTTTTGAAAAAGAGACATTGAAAACGATTTCCAAAAGTATAGTTTTAGATATCAAAGAGCAATCACGTTGGAGGAGAACTGGGAAACGTTTGTTGGATTCGGCCCTCAGGAGATCACTGTTGACATTGAAGAAAGATGGTTTAGGGGAGGAAAAGGGTCTGAAGTCAGATCACTGTGAGGTGTACTGCAGAGGGCAGGCACAGAGGAAGAGCAGATTCCTCTGACAAAATTCACTCAGTCCTGGTGAACGTGTTTATCTCTTCCCCAAATTCCACGGTGGAAATATTATAGTGTTATAGAGCGATAGCTACCCTTGCACAAGAAATACTTAACCTTCTCCTAGGGTGAAAAATGCTTTGCTCCTTTAAATCTCTATTATAAGCCTAAAAGAGCCTCTCAGTCATATAGTTAAAAGACAAAACTTTCTCCTCACTCCTGATGTTTTCTTCCTATGGAGGGTATTCCATTAGTGTAACCTACTCCGTACTTCTTCCTGCACTTTTCCTAAATCAAACACAACCACAGTGGACTATCTTGTCTAGTTGGTAAGTTTGGGAAGATAAATGGGGCATGTTCAGCTCAGCTGCTTTCCATTCATCTCCTTGGGGCTCAGCCTTTGGCAGAAAGAGCACAGTCACCACTGCTTTCTGCAGACAGGTCTGCCATCATTCGGGGGACCTGCAATTTTGAGGGATTACCTTAAAAGAAACAACATTTGGTGTATTTTGATGGGAATACTGCCAAATAAGATGCAATGAGCAAAGCTGAGGAGAAAAAGAAATTAACACATGGAGAGACTTTTAATTGGGGCAAAGACATGTGGTTTGGAGTCTTCAGCGGGTTTTGCAGCAGAATATTTTGAAGTCTGTCATGGCATATACTGAACCAACTTCTAAATATCATGGCAAGGGCCAGCATCTTTAAGACCCAGGGCACACGATATTCTCATCTAGATCTACGAATATAGATTATGGTGTATTTCTCTATGACAAAACATTTCTCTATGACTTATGGAGTTAAGTCTAGAAGTTCCTTGACAAAGATGCTCAACGCAATGAAAGCCTTTCACAGGCACAGGCAGCCCAGAGCTTGTTGCTTCCTGACCTTGAAATACAGTTGCATATGTTATGCAGACAGCAAAAACCACAACAGATGTCAGTGGCTGCAGAGGTCTTAGAGCTCAAGGGCAGCAGAGGCAAGAATTAAACTATAAAGAGAACAAGTTTTTCTGTAAATTTGTAGACCTTGATATCGTTGTTTTAAAACTACAAGGCAGCTGGGTTTTGCATGTGCTCTGTGCTACTTCTGACATTCTGTCTTCAAATGGTTAGTGTCAGGCTTGGGTAGGCAGGAATGGATCAGCAATTAACAGCCCCAAATCATTCTCTCTATTCGGGGCCAAGAAAATGATGGTGAATTTATGAGGCTCATTCAGAGACTAAAGTGGAAACTGCTCAAAAGAAACACTAGATGTGTTTCAAGGTGATACAGTTATCGTAGGGACACTTTCATTGGTTTCCTTTATTATGAAGGAAACTGACCTAGAAACTTTAGAAGTCACAAGCAGTGAAGAGACAGTGCTCCCTGAGGAGCACATGGACGGGACCTTGGGCCACATCATAGCCCAAGGAACACTGGCTTGAGAAGTACCTACACTAGTTTCATCTCAGGAATATGTTGCAAATGTTTTTCTGGTTGAAATAGGTATGGAGACAAGATAAAAACCATCACGAAAAGCAAATTTCTTAGGCCTAAGCGGTTCTCTAATAAGAGGCAGTGGAATTAGCCACAATGGCACAGGAATAAAAATGCCTTTCTACAAGGTACGTGGTAGCTATGTGACCCAACAGAGCTTGTTGCCTGTACAGAGCAGAAGCACCCAGAACACAGAGATCCCAGAGCAGATGGACACTAAAAGCTGTGCATGGGCAGATTTTTCTCTCAGAGATGGTGGTGAACTGTACTAAACCTTTTGCTAAAGATTTCCCTCTATTAAATTTAAATGACCAAATCATAGATTCTGCTTAAATTGTACCAACCAGGCATCCTGGTGAGAGTAAAAATTAAGATTTTTTTTTTTTTTGCCATCACCTCTTTTGGAAACCAGTCCCTAAGATGGCCCCCAGGGTTCCTTGCCTCTTGGTATTTAAGCCCTCATGTAATGCTTTCCATTGACAGTATCATGGGACTTAGTGACGCATTCCCAAGAAATAGAGGAAGGCAGAAGAAATGGTGTATGACTCAGAAACTAAGACATAAATGACAGTGTGACGTCACTGTTTTGCTTTCCTTCTTTCTCACATCACTGCTCTGAGGGAAGCCAGTTGCCATGTCATGAGGAGTCATGGAGAGTCTCATGTGGTAAGAAACTGAGGTCTTTCACCAATGGTGAAAAACTGTAGGCTGCCTACATGGGCGAGGGTGGGAATGAACCTTGCAGCTGTCAGATGATTATAGCCCTTGGTGACAGCTGGACTGCGACCCCAGGGGAGATCCTGAACCAGAACCAACCAGAAAAGAAAATGTGCTCACCAATTCCTAAAACACAGAAAATGCGAGAGAATACATGCTTATTTTTTTAAGCTGAGAAATTTTGGGGTGATGCGTCACACAGCAGTAGATAATTAATATGCCTTCTTTTACTTAGAAATATAACTGACTTTTTACTACAGTTTCAGCTAATGTTAAATAATGGCTTCAGGAATTTTTACTTGGGAAAATTGTCCTAAACCCTTTTTTGTAAAGTTGGTATATGTGGAGACAGTGTGGTTATAATCACCTGTGTCCCGTTAGTTCTTTGGATTCTAAAAAGAGAGACATGTCAGATACCTTGTGTTAAAATAATAAAATGTATGAGGTTATAAAGAAATATCAGCCATTCTTATGCATCCAGATAATTGAGAAAACCTCTAGTATAGACTGAGCAGAATTTTCTAAAAGTGGGAATTTCTTTAATTTCTAACTTTTAACTCATATTATCTAAAAATGAATTTTAAACATTAATTTCCTTTAAATGTTAATAGGCATAGCCTTTAATTTCTCCCTCTGAATCTGACAGCAGAAGAGGGCTTCTATGAAAGTTTTCTGGAATTTTATTATTATAGAATTTATGTATTTTATTCTATTCATTCATATCATTAAATCTTATTACAGGATCAATGACACGTTACATAGGAAAGCATGCTTGGACATAATTTGGGATGGGAAAGAGAATAGGAAGTAAATTTTGAAGCTTAAGTAAAGTGGCCCTGGTGTAATTTAATTAATGGAGTAGACTCATTTCAGAGCCTTCTTGGGGCAACACGTGTCTTTCCCATGAGAGGTTCCAAGAGAATCCCAAAGGACTAGTTTTTCATCCTTGAGAGGAGGCAAGCAACCCCCACCCCGTGAGTGTGGTAGGCAGTGTGTCCTGGACTGCTGGAGATCTAACCAGAGGCATGGAAGCTACACCCAGAAAGGTACAAGAGAATGTGAGAAAGTGGACTGCAATTTTCTTCTTCTGAAGGCAGTTCTATTGCTGTAAAACCCACCCTTTCTTCACCCCTTTCCTCTGCTCTCTGGGAGTGAGGAGATTTATCTGATGGACACATTTCAAAAAAAAGAACTGGGTACCATTTTCCTTGAGACAGCTCTTGGCTTCTGGGTATAGACTTTCCCTGTTGTTCTTAGGAGCAGGCTGTTCCCAACACTGGTGGCCCCCAGTGCCTTGACTGGGTAAGTTAAGTCTGACTAATTCTGTGGTTTATTTACCCAATGTCTTTGGCCCTCATAACTTAGCCTTCATCAGTTAAAATAACAACAACAATATTTTCTATTTTCCGTATACCTTACCCTTCATCTTATTTCTCAATTTGTTTAGGACCTGCGCAAGAAGAAGTGTGTTATATCTCAGGGAAACCAACACTTCTATCAAAAATCAAGTGAATGCAAGGATTTAGTCTGAAGCGTCCAAAGGAAATAATAGTTTTTTTTGCTTTTAATTGTACACTTTTGTCAAGATCAATTCAATATGTGATTCAAGTGTTGACAAGATGCCCCCTTGGAATATATATTTTCTTGGTTAATGGAACAACAAATAACATGAGAAAAGCTATAATTAATAAGAAATGTATCCTGGGCTCAAAATACTGAGTTTTTGTAGCCAAGCAAACATGAATTCTAAACCCAGGTCTGACAAATCACTTAACTTCACTGGGGGCTGTTCTTCATCCGTTTCTTCACCTTCATTTGTGTGATTAGGAGCAGCAGCAATGGAGGGCTAATGTATGGATCAAGTGGGATAATGAAGGCAAGGTCAAGCACAGCACTGCTATTAGTGGGCACCCAGTGTACAGAAGCTGTTAATATTAGGTCCTAAAGTCTATTTTGTTTTACTATATAATAGTTCATTAGGTGTAGAATTTCACACTATGTTTTACCCAGAAGATCGCTACATCATAAAGAAATTTCCTTAAGATATTTCTATTCTCATGAACAATTTTTTCTGTCAAGCTTGCAATTAGTGAGTATATGACTTTAGGCAAGTGTCGGGTCATCTTCTCACCTGCTTTAAATTCAGAATGTGCCATTTTAAGGTAATTCAAACATCTTGTCAGCTTTCACTGCTTAATTTGTATGAATTTTGGATCTACGGGCAAAGTGAAGTCAAGGAATAAAAGTCCCTGTGGATACTGTTGTTTAAAAAAAAAAAAAAAACCTCAATATTCATATTAGATTTGCTTGTAGAATGTCCATGGTACAATGTAATAAATTCTGGTTTTGTTGCCTTAGAAAAAAGTTTCTTATATCGGTCCTTAAGGAATTATTTTGGACTCTCTTTCTTGGTTAAATTATCCCATTAACTGAAGTGTCCACTGTTGAGGGACTCAGTTTTTCAAACAGAACTTCAATAACTTTAAGTGTCTGCAGTGGATCTTTCTCCCAGCGTTTAGCTGTACTCCTGTCAAGCTGTAAAAGAATCCTTACCCCATATCATATGCTCCAGGGGATTATTTAAAGCTCAACTTTCCAAACTGGCTCACAGATACTCCGTCAGAAACTTTACTTGGGCTTCTGTGTGTGCCCTGTCTAATTTTATAGACTTACATTTTCAGACATTTCCTAGCTTCCAGCCTATGCTCCTTTTTCCCTCAGATCTCTGTTTCTCTTTGTTCTGGGCCCCAAATCCTCAGGCAATACCAATCACTTCCAAAACTAGTTCCACAGTTCCCTGGGACCACACTCAATATGGATGGAGAACTGCTTGTAGAAACCATAAAAGCAGTTACTAATGAAAAAAAGATTGTGTTTCTATCAACATAATTTCAATATAATACACTTAAAAATGACAATAGTATTCAAACATAGATTCCATTTTAATGGAGTAGCTTGTGTTTGTATGTTTTTTAATTTCAAAAATTACTGTTATGTGGAATATAACAATAATTAAATCTATAACTTTAGGAGATGAACCTTCTCTTTTCAAGAAGGAAAATCAAAAAAAGGTTAAACATTAAACAGAATGTTTAAAAGGAAGCATACCTGAGTACTATAATTTTAAGGCATTTCTTACATTCAGTTCACTATAACACAAACAAATTCAATACTTCCCTAGCAAAATTAACGAAATATGTTTGGACACTGAGAACGACTCATTGCCAGAGATAAACTTACTCATTGGTGGAAACTGGCTATGCAATTATACCTAATATTTAAAGGAAGCATTTATTAACAGAGCTGAGAATACTGAAACTTAAGTTTAAATTTCATTTAATAGCTAAAATAAGATATGGTTATAAATGTTAACATGAAGGGTATGCTAAACTTCCAAGTTCTGTTTTCTTTTTTTTTTTTTCCTTTGACATACCAGGTGACCCAAACAATAGGAATAGTAGATTGCTTATAGAGTCAGGTTGGTTAAGGTGAGGAGGAGTCCTGGGTCCAGTTTATATTTCTGTTTACTAACTACGTGAACAGAAGCAAATGGCAGCTTCTCAGTTTTGTCATTACTAAAATAGAATTAAAAATAATTTCTATCTTGTTAGGTTGCTGTGAAAATTAACAAAGAAAATGTGCAACGTAATTCGCGCAATATCTGGGATAGAGAAAAAAGGCTCAGTAAGCATTAGCTCTTATCATCACAGAAAGGGAATGAATACGTATTTAGTAAAAGTTTCTGATGTAGACATTCTGATCTGACTGTCTAATATACTCGTGTATTGGCTACATTAAAACAATTTTTTCTCGGTTTAATATCCATTTAACACAGTGATTCTACAAGCTCAAACATGTACAGTGAATTCTTCCTGACATTTTATTTAATGTTACATTCCTTGGGCTACACGGCAGGTTTTTAATCTCAAAGAGATTTTCTTTTCTCAATCACCTTAAAACACTTGCTGAAACTAGAATAAAGAAACTAATGTAGCAACTTGAACAAGCTTTAGATTGAGGATTTCACTCCAATATGGGAAAATTTTTTTTTATCAGACCATGTTCTACCTAAGGTAAAGTTGGAAGCACATTGATTTATTTTGGAGCAGTCTGAACAGTTTCTTTGATAATAAATTCAATCTGTGCTCAACTTTTTAAACAGTAAGCAATGACACTATCATTTTTTCCCTAGTACTTTACAAATATTTTATTTCTAACTACTTTTTAGTGTTCAAGACCTTGGCCCTACAGGAAAAAAAAATTGTTTTCTGTTTTGGGGGCGGGGTGTGTGTGTTTGTGTGTGTGTGTGTGTGTGTGGTGGTGTTGTTTTGTTGTTTTTCTTTGCTTTCATTTCAAACAACTACTCTCTCTTCCCTGTGAAACAGACATCTCATTTTAATTTCAGTATTTCTCTTATCTTCATTCAGGAATTCTTTAATTTCATAAACGAAGTCCTTTTATGTACTCTCCTTTTAATTTTCAAGTAATCAAAACCACCACTCTTGTCAATCTACCAGAAAATTCATTCATTAGTCTTTTCTCTCAATTCCAAGTAAATGTGAATTACCTTGTGAAGTATTGTCACTGTCACTGTAATCTATTACCACTGTAGAAATGAATCATTTCCTTTTAGGTTTTCTCTCTATGTTCCTTTTCAATCTACCAGTGGAGAATAATTACCATCACTTTATATTTCTGGAGTACTTTATTTAAATCTCTCATTAAGCTCCTAATACCTGTGATCCAGCATTATAATTATTGAATCCAAGCTCCTAGCACATGGTTTGAACATAATAAGCATTTATTTCATGTTCATTGAATTGAATTGCCTCTTTGAAATGATTATTAGTGATTCAGCCACTTACATTTCTTGGCCACATTGTGCCAACCACTCCGCCATAGAACAGTGGTGCTCCCACAGTGGACTTGCAGGCGTAAACAAAACAAGGATGTTCATTGACCTCACATAGCTGAGTGGGCTTCTACTCTATGCCTGTCTTTATTCAAAGTATTATTGCAATTTTGATAAGTCACTTAAATAATTAAAAGAATTGTATCGGGGATTATACAGTTCAATTTTGCTTCTGCCAAAAATGCTCCGCTCTATTTCTTTCTTTTTTTTCTTTTCTTTTTTTTTTTTTTTGAGACAGAGTCTCACTCAATTTCCAGGCTGGAGTGCAGTGGCGTGATCTTGGCTCATTGCAACTTCCACCTCATGGGTTCAAGCAATTCTCCTGCCTCAGTCTCCAGAGTAGCTGGGATTACAGGCACCCGCCACTACGCCCAGCAAACTTTTTGTATTTTTAGTAGAGACGCGGTTTCACCATGTTGGGCACGCTGATATCAAACTCCTGACCTCGTGATTCGCCCACCTCGGCCTCCCAAAGTGCTGAGATTACAGGCATGAGCCACCACGCCCAGTCATCCCACTCTATTTCTAGTCTTTTCTTTGTAGCTAGGACTGGTCGTATGGTACAATTCTAGATAGGAAATATAAGTTGATAGATGCAGGGGAGAGTCTATACATTTCTTGGAAAAAAAAAAAGCAGTTTTTTGACACCATTCCTTTACTCCATCACCAGGCTTGAACAAAGATGCAATACCTGGAGTTGTGGCAGATAATCTAGTAAAGTGGAGAAAAGGAGACAAAACTCTCAGGGCGGCTGGCCCTGTCAGCTGGAGTGCCGAACCAATGCCAAGGGTGACCAGCTCCTGACTTCTAGTTATGCTACAAAACTAAACCCTTGCATGCTTATGCTGCTCTTTCTTGAAGCTCATTCCTCTTTCACAGAAAGGCACTCTTTTCCTGTTTTCTGAAAGAAAAGAAAAGAAAAAAGTGACTCAGAGCAACTAATGTGCCCAAGGGCAAGCATTTGTTATATGGTGTCAGCAAAGCTTAAGAAATGCAGTTTGACTTCTCCACAAACCTCTATTCAAGTATTCTGGATGATAAGACTGGTAATCTAAACACTGTGTATACATGTCTACCCGTTGTAACTTTTGTAGGCAATTGACATTATAATTACTCTTACTAATCAGTCTTATCTTTAAATCTTTCACTTGTAATATTATTATATTTTATTTCTTGCTAATTTTTGAACTAATGTGGCTAAGCAATGAGTATTAGAAATGAATTTCTTTCACTTTGCATGCCGTTTGTCCTAGTTAAAATAAAGGCAAAGTGGAAACCTGATCCACTAATGGAAAATCATGATGCTTGTTCTGGAAACTTCCCTTTCAAATAGCAAAAACCAATGTCTTAAAACAAAAGGTGGACATAACTCCGTAGATAAGGCCTTGCTATACAAAATACTGTGCACTAATTTATCTGCAGCCAAAATGTTGGTTTTCCCTCTTGAAAATGCTGCCCCAAATTCCAGTCGTCTGAAAAACAATTAACCTGTCAAGTTTAAAGCTTTTCGTTCATAATTTGGACTGTATCCTGCCATTGATATTTATTTTAATCTTCTATTGATTTCTGTGGGAATTCTTCATGTAGAATGAAGGCAGGATATAGCCCTAAAGGAATTTCTGTAAGAAGGTTCCCACTTTCATCTCTTTGTGTTTGATTTTTATTAAGTTTAGGACGTGACGTTGTACATCTAAAAATAGGTCTACAGTCTAAAACCGTGACAAAGTCTTCTATTTTTTTTTTTTTTTTGCATTCAGGCTGAAAGGTCAATGAGAATGGTAAAGTCTCACAGGGAAGAATTATATCATAAATGATTTTTAACCCTATGTTTTTGTTGCCTTTTCTATAAAAAGGAAAGTCATTGTATTACTAAAAAAAAAATGTCTTTTTTACTTCCCCAAATGCCTGTGTACCAGGAAATTCATTTTTTAAAAAATGCCCATTCAAACCATGTTTAAAGTACCTTTTAAGACACTGGATATCACATAATACAGTCAATTAAAATTAGAGTAATGCTGACTATGAAATTCTGTGGATCTTGGAAACTTCTTTGGGAGGCTGTTAAGTTTAAAAAGGCAAAACTGAAAATTACGTATACACATATTTTTCTACTGGGTAAGAACGGTCCTGACTCCATTCTTAGAAACTGCACGTCAGCCTCATCATTGTATTTCATTACCTGAATTAGTTGGGAACTTTGTGTGGCAGAGGTGGAACTCAGTCTCTCAGGTGCTTTTTCATAAAGAGTCCATTTGAGGGGTGTGGTTGACTCACAGCTCTTGAGCCAAGGCCACACTTTTTCAGGACGGCCTCAGGTGATGACTGAGCAAAGGCTGAGGTACAAAGGCTTCTCATTTCTTCCCAACTCAGAACCTCTCTAACCTGTCGACCTTGCCCTGGAGCTCCCCATTGGTCTGGCAAAGATTTTGTCCTATCTACCTCTAACAGCTCCTCCCACACAATCCAGCTTCCTTCCTTTTCCTTTCACAAAAATCTTTTTCCAGTTTTTTATCTCTGGCCCAGTATCTGTTTCCCAGAGAACACAACTGACACCAATAGCAGTCCAAGAAATTTGGCAGTAAAGATGCGGCTCCAGGACTGAATTGCTGGCCGCCCCTCTGATCACGAAGACACCATTCCATCCGGTAGGTGAGTCATGAAAACTCAGTCCCTGGCACAAGGAGGCAGTGTCATTTCTAGCCATTCACTGGCAGCCACTTGGGAAACTGGTCTTATAGAAGGAAACACTTTGGTGCTTCTAAAGGTACAGAAACAATGCATAGAGAGTGGAACTCGCTTGCTGTCATTAAGTCATATCAATGCCTTTCCTAATGAAAACTTAATGGCCCTTAATAAACAATTGAAATCCAAGTGTAAAGGGCAGACTGCCTCCTTTGTAGCAGAAAAGAAGTCCTTCTTCTATGTTGGGAGAGTCAAAAAAGTTTAAGATAAAACTTAGGTTGTAGAATTATAGCAACTAATCTTTAAAGACAACTGAAGGCTCAGCTGAAGCCAATTTGTTCTGTCGACCTCGGGACCTTGGCTGTGGACCCTGACATGTGCATTGTGGAAATATCGGTAAGTGCCCCTTAAGATTTTGGTTCCCCAGGCTCTCTTTTTTAAAAAAATTAATAAACTTTATTTTTTTAGAGTTGTTTTGGACTCACAGCAAAATTGAGCAGTCACTACAAAGTTCCCATATACCAACTGTCCCCACACATGTGCAATGTCCTTCCCTATAGGGGACCCACTGTTAGGAGTGGAAGCATATAAGGTTCAAGTAAAAAATAAGGTTCTGCGGACAAAATCCAGGTTACAGCGGGACAGCTTGATCTCGCTTGGTATATAGATCTCCACAATGGTCTTTTTCAAAGTTCACAAATGTATGATTATGATTGACTTACTTGAAAATTGGGCTCTTGGCCTGTATGGTCATTGTCCCCCTCCAAGTATGGCAATTAAATAGAAAATACTATATGCCAGAAAAGATGACAGAGATTAATAACACTCTTAAAGATCTGAATAGGCTGGTCACAGTGGCTCATGCCTATAATCCCAGCACCTGGGGAGGCTGAGGCAGAAGGAACACTTGAGCGCAGTCTGGGTGACAGTGCAACACCCTGTCTGGAAAAAAAACAAAAAGAGTTTCTAAATAATAGAGTGTTTGTGGTGTGTCTATTTCAGCTCCATTATATTTGTGAGTCTGGCCCCTGCCAGAAGTGACTAGACTTGGAGGATCATTATAGATGACTCAACTAGCAGGTCGATCGGCTGCCATGATGGAGGTGGTATCCTTGCTAGAGCAGATAAATATGGCTGCAGGTTCATGGCATTACAGCTAGTTATTTATCTAGTTACTTCTCTTTCCCAGTCAAGAAAGACAATCAGAAACCACTGGCCTTCACTTAGAAAGGAAATCAATACACATTCCCAGTTTGCCCAGGGCTTTCTTAAATATCTCACTCTCAGTTGGGATGTAGTCTGAAGAGATCTGGACTGTCTGTGCATTCCACAAAGCATCACATTGATCCACTTTATGTGTGGCGTCATGCTAATCTGGCAGAATGAGCAGGAAGGCCCTGTTAAGATTATGAAGATTCCTAGACCTGCCACTTCAGGAGGGGTTTTACAGCTCCAGTAGTCAAGGACATTCTGGAACTTTCCCTTCATAGTAGAAGGCAAATTATTTCATCTTGAGTTCCCTATCACAGCGAAGAAAGCACAATTCTCAGTAGCTCTCAAGGTTATGGAGACAACACATTCTATACAATGGGGAAACTGCTCTGTCCCATCCATGTGGTGAATGAGGACTAGGTCAGTAAGGTGTTCTGCAAGCATTGGAATAAACAACAGAAGGTACAGCTGAAGTGCCAACTCGAGGGTAATAATACTCTGTGAGGATAGGAGCCCATATCCAGGATGCATTATGTAAACTGAATTAGAAAACTTTATATGGTACCATGGGCTCCAGTATGGAGAATACATCAGTTGGGGTGCAGTAGAAGCAGGAGTGAATCATCATCATTCCTAATCATCCATCAGGAGACTTTGTGTTTCCTGGCCCTGCAACTCTGAGTTCTGCAGTGTTACAGGTCCTGTTCCACGAAGGACAGAGTCTATTCTTCTAAAAAGGACGATAGCCCTAAATAAAATAAGCCTTACTAAGTGCTGGACACTACATGCAGTAATCCAATTAATGCCCTAAAAACATTGAGAGATACTGATTATCATTAACCTCTAGTTAATGTGGAAACAAAAACCAGAAAGGAAACTTACTGGCTGGGTGCAGTGGCTCATGTCTGTAATCCCAGCACTTTGGGAGGCCAAGGTGGGAAGATTGCTTGAAGTCAGGAGTTCAAGACCAGCCTGGGCAACATAGTGAGATTCCATCTCTACAAAAACTATTTTTTAAAAAATTAGCCAGGCATGGTAGTGCATACTTGCAGTCCTAGCTACTCAGGAGGCTAAGGTGGGAGGATCATTTGAACCCAGGAGTTCGAGGCAGCAGTGAGCTATGATTGCACCACTGCATTCCAGCTTGGGCAATAAAGCGAGACCCTGTTTCAAAAAAGGGAAGGGAAGGGAAGGGAAGGGAAGAGAAAGGAAGGGAAGGGAAGGGAAGGGAAGGGAAGGGAAGGGAAGGGAAGGGAAGGGAAGGGAAGGGAAGGGAGGAAACTTACCCAAGTTCACATATTTACTGAACATAAAACTCAACCACTGTATATATCAAAATTTATAACACAATGAGTCAGATAATATTGAGTTGACATTGGACAGCTATGGTCTTATGTTCCTGTGAGATCTTTGACTTAAGCATTCACTGTTTGTTGATTTCTATTTCTTTCAAAACTAAGGTGATCTTTTAAAAAATTCGTTTTGAAGGGGACATACTTAGACCACATGACCCTTATAAACCTTGTGGAAGTACAACTTCCTGCACCTTTGGAGCATTTGTTTTCCAGACCATGGCATCTGGGTGTCTTGTCAAGGTAACAGGGACTCTGCTGTGTTTTCTATCTACGTGGTGTCATTAGCAAAGTGGCCAGTGTGTTGTCCTGGGTGTTCACACATAGTTACTTGACCCTGATGAATGACATGCGGACACAGAACTGGAGAGTTGAAATAACCCACTGGCAAGTGAGTGAAGATGTACTACCATCTCTCTGACATGAAAAACAAGCTTCCCATGCTACTTCCTGCTTTGGAGGACAGAACAAAGAACATTTTTCAAATCAATGTATGCTTACCAAGGGCTATATGATTTGCCCCAATGAAAGGACTACATCTTCTACAAAACTGCAATACTGGATCTCTACTTAATTACACTTCTGCTAATCACTTGTCATTCTCTGTGGTAACTCTGTCTTTCATCGCTAGCCAAAGAGAGCAATATATTAACTCACCTAACCTCACAACAGCCCTAAGAGGTAGACGATATTATCATTCAACTTTACGTGGTCAAGGAACCGATGTGAATTTCTGTCTTTTGATGGAAACATCTACAGTCAATACTCGTTATTTGTGGTAGTTTTGTTTCATAAAGTGGCAACACTGAATTATTGGAGATTGAACAATTGTTTTAGGGGAAATATGCATGTACATATCTAACATAGATTATAATCTTAAATTCTAGAAACAACTCAACCTGATAGATTCTGTTTTCTTTATTTTATAAAAACAAGGTTTAAAACTAAGAGACTTGCCTAAGACAACAGGTTTGCAGAGTTGGGATTCAAACTCTCAACTAACTGTCCCCAGAGACATAGCTTCTTGCACTACTCTGCTCTGCCCCCCACCATCTCCACCCTCTGGTCAACTCTGTATGAGCTCAAATAAGGAGGCAGAACATCAACTGGTAAGACCACAGCTGGGAACGTGCATGACAGGTGACTCAAAGGTTTTTGCTGCTCTGCAAATTCATGTGTGACCATGAAAATGCTGCCAGTATTGATTTCCAAGTTACAAATAAATTTTTGTGAGTAGAAAATTTGCAACACAAACCTTTGATTAATAAAGATTGGCTGTATTTTAATTTTGCATCCAGTAACTGAAGAAATAATTATAAACTAGATTGTCACCTCTTGTCAAAATTCTATTATCATATGACCCTCATTAATCCCACTCATGTTAGACCTGTAATCACTGGAATTCTGTATCTCGGGAATTAGTAAAAAGCAAGTATTGGGAAAACCATTGTCAAACAAGTAAAGGCGAAGGATGTAATAGCACATATACTAGGTCTTCTGAGACAGCATTTATTGGAGGAATGCACAGAGACAAAAGCAAGTGTATGATCATCTGTGGCCCTTGTAATTGTAGAATAATGCAGATGAACCTTTTAGGATGCAATATTTGACTCTGAGAGAATCACCCCAACCTTTGGCCTTCAAGACTTTTAAGCTTCATGATTGGAGAATTGCCAGCTCCTACCCTGGGATAATCAAAAATTAAAGGTCAAGTCTTGAATTTAAACTAGTAAAACAAAGCAAATCCTTGGCCTCCAAGTTTTTCCTCTAGTTTGATCAGGGACTTGGAATCAAGAACCTGTACCCTAAGTACACTCTCTCAGTATTCTACTGGCCTTGAATGTTTGTTATAAACATGTGGCTATAGCCGTTTCTACAGAGATTTGCAGTCAGCTAGCCTGCAAGGAAGAAATCTTAGGCACATTAAAACTAATCTTTTGACCATAAAGGTCTGAGTATTTCCCTTTTCCTTTGCATGGTCATTTAAAAAAAAACATAAAATAAAATAACCACAGAGTCCAGAGAACCTTATTTGGTTGCTGTTGCAATTTTTTTCCTCATATCTGGACTTTTCTTCACTCAAAAGGCTTTGGAAATTGAATGAGGGGTTACCACTATTACAGTGTCCAAAGCAGACCTGTATTCACCTGACTTGTCCTTTCCTAGTTATACAAATCAAGTAGGACATTAATGGGCTCACCATCTGTTTTCATCCTAGAGATCCCAAATTGTCTGTCCACCATAAAAGGTCTTGCAGTTGAGAACAGACCTCTCTGATTATGACACAGTGCCTGATGTCAATGACAACAATCACATCCATCTTGCTTTTGGTGATAGAGTGTAATCACTTGGCTTCTGTCACCCCAGGAACTTCCCTTATCCATTGAAATCAGGGAGTCATTTCAACTGCAACATCTCCTCCAGCAGCTCTAGCCCATAAACAGCCAGGAAAGATCTCTGACATGCTGGCACTGCTCTCAGCCGGATAGTTATCATGGCATTGATGAATGTTCTGTCTTCAGAGCCCTCTCTGGGTCAGAGTGAGGGTTAGGGGGAGAAGTCAACCACATATGCTAAATTTACTCCCTCACATTTTATCTCCAGTATCTTTGGATTCCTTTACTGGTATCATGCCAAAAAGCTTTTGCCTTCTCAGTTTGACTTAGCAAGAGCCACCTGAGACCATATTTTAGTCACTGAACCAAACAATTATCATTACTTCCAGCTGTTGAAGTCACATTGAACCCAGAATTCTGGCTCTCATCTAGATAAATTCAGCAAAATTTAAAATTATGTGTTTTTTTTTCCTTTTTGTTCTAGAAAGAACAGCTATATTCCCCAGATTTTTGCTGATATGAATTAGAAAATTATTCCAATTCTTTTGGTGGGTAAGTCATATCCTACTAGTCTTGATTTTGTAATTTCTCTCCCCTACCCTCACCCCGAGAGTACTATTAGATCTAATTTAGTTGCGGATTTGGATACAAAACACTATGATGGGGTTTACAGGTTTCCCACTGAAATGTAATTCCCTCCAGCCAGTGATACTCTGAGTCTGTAAGCAAAGCAAGAACAGCTCCGTAGAAAGTGGAAAGGGGTTACTTTAGCTGACACAGAAAGTTCACTGGCGTTAAATAACTGGGTTACTTTTACTCCTCTATGTCATCCTAAGTAACTCCATTCCAATTCTGGGAGTTCCGTTATTACCAACCATTGCCCTAACTTTTTCTTAAGTTTTCTGCTGAGGTTATAAAGTCATTTGATGTGGAAATCCACACTCCACAGCAGCATAAAGTACACTTGCTTTTCAGCTATTTCAGTTCTGCAATTGAAAAGATGAGGATTCATTTAACAGTCATAGGAAGCTCTTAATGTTCAGTCTGTCCAAGCTCATTGTGAAGAGAAGCAGCTATCCATCCCATGAACTTTAGGCTGTTCCTTGGCAGTGGCTACTCAGTCCCTTCAACCCTTGCTTTTGGATGATATTTGATTTAGCTGTTTCCTGTGACATGCCATGACAGCTATACCCCCATACGTCAGTACTATGTGAACGCTACTGCCTCAAGCCCAGATGATCAAATCATCTATCTCAAATACCTTCCAGTTTCCTGGGAGCTCTGACTGCACCTACTGTTAATATCAATTTCTGTTCCATTAACATATTTGTATCTAAAAGAAACAGGAATCCTTATAATATTGGTTCATGGTATCTCAAATACAAGCAAACCCGTGGGGAGTACAGGCTTCAGAGTCATTTAATCTTACAAAACAAGGATGTCTGTAAGGTCTGAGATGATTGGTGTTTCTTCTGCTTTACACTGTGTTAGATTCATCCTAATGTGATTTCACCTCAAGGCTCTAGGAAGGATAACAGTAGCAATAAACACGGGTCAAGTGGGAGAAACAGGGTTGCTTTCCATGACTGTGTCATGAGATAGGAATAGCTCCCGGAAGCCTCCAGCAGATTTATTTATGTCTTTTCACCATGTGAATGACTTTAAGCCTTTAATGTACATTCACAATTGTGGGTTCTGCTTAAAAATAATATTTTATATTTGAAACAACATCCCGGAGTAGGAATTTCTCTATCTTTTCTTTCTCGATTCTTTACTTTGTTATTACCACACGGCCAGGTTAGAGTAAGCCTCATTCAGGCAGGCATTTGACTTTCTAATTTTTCCATTGTGATATTTCTAGTGTTCCGTAGGTACTCAATGAGTTCACATGGAATGGATGACAAAAACTACTGCTTGAGAATCTGCAGGAGCACCCAGAAATCCCCAAAGGTGGACCATTCGAGCTGATATCTGCTATCCTCTTGATTTTAGAGTATAAAACGCTCTCATTCTCTTGGCGTAATTTTCGTTAGGTTTATGTCCTTTGCCTCTTGTCATCTGAGTGAGTTGTTGGTGGCCAAGGTTTGAATGTGGATGAAAAAGAAGGAGTAAATAGAGACTACTTTTAGTCTAGACCTTCTTATTTTGCCTCATCTGCACAAATGAGTTACCTTGGCTGTCGTGTTTTTAGCAAGTGAAAAGTCAATCCTATATGGGAGGGCTATTAAGAGAAAGATTCCAAGATGTCCCAAATCCCCTGCTTCCTGCCTTGCCTGGCAATACTTCCTCCTCAAAGGGCCCTGTATACACAATTGTGGCAGAGTACGAAATATAGTATTTTTCTGTTAGCTGGGTTTTGTGCCAAAGCAGAACTCCAATGAGCTAGGTTGCATCATGTGGAAGTATTTTATTTTTTCGATGGTGGTTAGATCTAAATATTCCTCAATCAGGGAAGCTGTAATGCCTGCTCTTTTTCTCCCAAAGCTCAAACCAGAGTCTTGGAATTCGCCGTAGAATGAAATGTAAAGTCTCACCTGCCCGGATCAAAAACGGAGAATGTTTCTTCACATATGAGTCACCACCCCTAGCAAAAGTGAGTTCAGTTAGTACTCCGGAATCCGAACAATCCCAACCCTTGCCTTTCTTCCTTAGGGAAAAGATGAGAGTGAAGAAAATAACAGGGTTTCTGTCTACCAGAAGCCAGCACAGTTCCGCTAACAAGATCCAAGAGCTCCACACAGGATTTGAGGCTGAAGACCTAAGACAATTAACACACTTTTTTTTGTATTGTTTCTTCTTTATATTTTTGTGCACTCAGAACAACTTTGGGCAGCCGATAGAGAGTTTAGAGGTCCAGGATGCCAGTCATATCTTTTCCCTTTCTTTTTGGAGTCACATCTAATAGAAGATATACATTCCCATTAAAATGAGTGTAAAAACACATGGTCATATATGTGGAAATAGAATTAAATAGCTTAAGATAACATTTAAATGCCATGTAGTTTATCTATCTCCCTGCTTCCGAGAGAACGCCCCTCAAATCACTTTAAAAGCATTTTTACATATAATTTTTGCTACAGCTCTTCAGAAGAAGAGAGTGTTTTAGTTTAGGGTTCGGCCAGAAACAGACACTGAGAAAAGGATGAAAAGGGAAAGTTGTGGATTTGGGAGGTGATCTCAGGAAAGAACTGTAAAGCATAGAGGAATGAAACAGAAAATGCAAAGATGTTAATATAGGGTGTGTTAATAAGAAGGTTACTTCTTCAGACCTCTGGGAGACAGCATTACAATGTGGAGCAAAGGGAATGCTTACACACTCTTGGTAGATTGTAAATTATTAAGTCACTATGGAGAACTGTATGGAGGTTCCTCAAAAAATTAAAAGTAGACCCTCAATATAATCCAGCAATCCTACTGTTGGGTATACACCCACAGGAAGTGAAATCAGTATGTTGAAAAAATATTTGTACTTTCATATTTATTGCTTCACTATTCACAATAGCCAAGATATGGAATCAACCAAACAGTCTAACAATTAAAACATGAATAAAGAAAATGTGCTATATATACACAGCGGAACACTATTCAGCCACAGTAAACTGAAATCATAATGAAATACTGTCATCTGTGACAACATAGATAGAACTGAAATAAACCAGGCACTATCATACCACTTTATCGCACTTGTACATGGACTGTGAAAAAAAAATTAGTATCATAGAAACTGAGAGTAGAACAGTGGTTACCAGAGAGGTTAGGTAGGGAAGGATGAAGAGAGGTTGATCAATGGGTACAAAGTTTCAATTAGAGAGAATCTGGCATTCTATTGCACAGTTGGGTAAAGACGATTAACAGTGAGGTGTATTGCAACATTGCTAGAAAAGGGGCTTTTGAATGTTCTGACCACAAAGAAATGATACATTTGATTTGATCGTTACGTAACATACATGTCAAAACATCAGATTGCACCCTATAAACATGTACATTATAATACAATCATTTCTAAAATAAATTAATTTTTTAAAAGAAATGAACATAAATGATTTTATGCTAGAGATGAGGAAGCTGGATTATTTACTCCAATCTCCTATCCATCATCACCTAGGGTCTGCTCCAGTGGCATCAGCTATCCAGACCTAGACACGCCAGAAAAAGCCTTTGGGCAGAGATTCTCATGAGGCCATGGTAGGAAGGCTCCCAGATGTAGGTAGGAACTCCAATAGCTCCTGCTGCAGTATATAAACCACCTTTTGGTAAAGTTATCTCGGATTAACACTCTACCGGAAGACATCCCCCTAAGATCTAACTTAAGTCCTTTTTGATAACTTTATGAGAATATCTCCCTAAGATCTAACTTAAGTCCTTTTTGATAACTTTATAAGACTCTTAAAATGAAAGTGATGTTTTTCAGTTCCATCAATAGATATAGTAACATTTCTTTATATACAGTTCTTGAAGACTATTATAAAATCTGTTATCCTTGAAACATATATAAACTATGTAATAAGGACCATGTTTTTCTTGCACCTATATTATTTTAAAACAGTTTTTGGTAATATGCCACGTTTCTATCCCCTTTCTTGGAAAAAAAGTATTAGATAATATAAATGGAAACTTTACTATGTTTTTAGGTACTAAGTGTATCGATCATTTTAATCACTAAATCCTCAGAATAATCTTGTCAAGTAGGTGCTATTACTATCCCTAGTTTACTGATGAGGAAAACAAGGAAACGAGGGGCTAATTCAGTTGGCCTTGGCCACAGAGCAAGTAAAGCGGAGAACCCACCCAGAAAGGCTAGCTTCAGAGCCTACAATCTTATTCCCCAGGCTATACTGCCAATAGATGTATAGTGCTACACAGTTTGCAGCCTATTCTTTGTATCAAGTGTTCCAGTAGGAGTATTTTTTTTGTTACTCCCCAAAACTGCAAATTAGCCTTTCTGTGAATGTGGACCAAAGAGACCCATATCTTCGGCTGACCGTGAAGCTTCAGCCCTGACACTGATTGTATTTGTGCAGCTTGGTGCACAGCCATTGACCTTTTACTTGTTCCTTTTGATCTGTATTCTGTTTATATTTGCCAAGGTCGTCACCACCCAATCTCTTTCAGCTGACTTAAAAAAAAAAGGTTACATATTAGGTCTTTCTGTTCTGTGATAAAAAATTAGCAAAAGGATTAGAGTCTTCTCTCACTATATTAAGTGCTCTTAGAATGCATAGTGCTGATATCTTGGCCCATTTCCTTTAGATGATAAGAGGGGTGGAATATTTACCAAATTGCTATTTCGTTCTTATGGAGAAGTCCCAGGATTACAAATGGTTTAGGAGATTCACGGGAAATAAAAAGCATTATAAATCCCCACATTCAAAGGAAGATAATTGATACAAGACACAATAACATGATCTAAAAAGTTTTGGAACTTGCATATGAAAAATAGGGATTGCATATTTAAAAAGTGTCAGCAATAATATATAGAGAGTTTCTCATCAGGAATCATGTGCTCATTATATTTCATAAAATTTATTTACTTTTTTCTTGATCATATTACTCATACTATATCAAAAAACAAAATTGAATGTTTGGAGTTTAATTTAAAATGTATATGATCCTATCCACTAATCTATTTCTGCATTCTAATAATAAAATTTGTAAACCTTATGGGAAGTACCAGAAGTTTCAAATTTCAAACCTTTTCACAGCATGCCTTCAAAGCATTCTAAAATACTAAACACTGTCAATATCCTTTTGTTTCCAAATGCTTTTGTTTGGCCTCCCTTTTAGACCAAAGAAGTTTATTAAAACTGATCATTCTTTTACTTTTTAAAAAAAATGAGAAAAGTTTGAAAGCTTTCATGGCTATGGAACAGAGTAGTAGTACAGTATTTTTCCTTTTTTGACCATTTTTTAAGCATAACTGGAATCAAATTTCTGTTCATTATAAAAAAGAAAATGTATCAAACCAATTGCAGTTTGTCTTGGGGAGAAAATCAAGTAAAATTCTGAAAATTATGGCAGCAACTGCATTTTCAAAATGAACCGTCAAATATCTAGTCAATTTCATTCACAATCTTCTGAGAAACTTTCTAATACTACATACTGCTTGATGGAGCAAGTACAAGAAAGCTAGCTTTATATACTATGGTGATTGATTCTCCAAGTTGCAACCTACTGGCTGATCAATTTACACCCCAGGTTTGGTTTTGACACAATTGTCTTCGGTGTAGTTCAAGTCTCCTAAATTACCAACAATTCTTCAGCTGTTCATTAGCTATGATTCATATAATTCATGTTATCATAATTTTCCTTCGTTCTATTTCTAGTAAATATTTTCACTGTTTTCCATCTTAATTTTGCCACTCATTTGAATAATTTGTTGTATTTAAAATGACAAGACCCTTAACGATGTTAGCACTGATAATTATTTCTCTAAGGTCGGCAAAGTCTGGAAGACAGTTTCACCCTCCCGAATAACTCTTCAAATCCCAAGAAGGTCAGCAAGCCAAAGAGCATTCATCGGTACATCTGGAAGGGAACAGGAACCTCCACCCACTAGTGTTTGACAGTCATGAATGAAATAATGGGCAATAAGACAAAGGAGAAACTTGCGCGGTCATCCTCGTTACAAACTCGTGAAATCTGATAACATGACAGATTTTATAACCCTGTCAAGCAAAGAACTTGAGAAGTCAGTAGAAGGAAGGCAAATGGGAACAAGGATTTACTCCCTCCTCCACTTGGAGCATCCTGTAAATATTTTGGTGTAATTTTCATACAGTGTTTAGTTTCTTTCTATACCCAGAGGGCAAGAAGATATTTGGCAATATTAGATCTTGTTCATAGCAAATATCAAAACCTCAGTAATTGATTTAGAATCTAATGATATATAGAGAAAAAGCTTTTATTTCCTCTTGATAATTCTTCTCAATAAAAATAAATTGACTCATCTATCTACCTGTCTGCATTGTTTAGCACTTTATTGCCACATTTTTATTAAGATTTGTTTCCAACCAACCAACATTTTTTTCAGTTAGTTTTAGGTTTTCTGGCAGTGGGAGATAGCTTTCTTTACTTTTTTTTCCGGTTTTATTTTCTAAGACATTGCATAGTTCCAAGTCAAATTAAAAAATAAACATATTTAGAGAATTCTAGCTGCCATCCCTGCCTCTCACTCCCTGTTTTCTCCCTCCTCACATAGGTGAATATTTTTATTAGCTTATGGATTGACTGTCTATTGTTTCTTTCTGACAATAGAAGCAAAGTATACACATGCAAATATATATACACACAGATACACATAAATTGATTACATCATAAATGCTATTCTGAACTCTGCTTTTTCTCACTAACAATGCATCTTTCGATTCCATATGGCAGTATATAAAGATATCCTTTATTCCATTTTATAACTGTTTAGTACACCACTGTGTGGATGCATCATAATTTATTCAGCCATTCTCGTAATATAGATATTTGGGTTGTTTCTTGTATTTTGCTATTATAATTTATACTGCAAAGAATAGCCTGTGCATATTATATTTTTCATTAATTTTCTGCCAGTTCTGACTTCTTTTAAAGAGATAAACACCAATTCACATGAAAACCATGTGCAATTCATCTATCAGAATGACCTCCACAAACCTAATGGAAACATTTCAGGATTGGAGGCAGGAATTTCGTGTGAAGCCACAGAAGGCCCGTCCCACATGAGAAAAGTGCAAACAATGAACCAAGTGTAGAAAAGTAACCAAACTCTGCTTGGTTTTCCTCGCTGGGTAATAAACCCTGTGAAAAATGCATCACTGATAGCAAGCGGAATACTCTGAAGATCAAATAAGCAGTAAAAATAAGTATGCCAACACAGATGCTGAAAAGCTGTATTGTAATATGAGTTTTTTAAAATTCACCTCACAGCAACAATTGGGAAGTCAAACTGTGGTTTCTCTGATGTAATGAAAACTAGATCGAGAGTATGGATTTAGGGAAGAGTGGTGATTTTCAGGACAGACTTTTAGTAGACCCATTTCATCATCATGTTTCATTTTTACTCGGTACCACACAAAATAGTCTTTCAAAGAAAATAACATGAACCTAGATGGTGCTACTGGCTCCGTGTTTGGAACTCTCTAAAGCTTTTGCTTTAATTTCAGGCCTTATGCATATTAAAGGATGGCGATTTTAAAATGTTAAACGACATCTAATAACTTAGTTTTAAAAGCTTTGGAAAATGCTATAAATTGTTCTCTCCACTCCATTTCTCTGCTTTATTTTTAATGTCATGTGTTTGTCATTCACGAGAATATACTATTGTAAAATGGCAATAGATTACACAAGCAGGAGAGCTATGAAAAGCAGTGTAGTAATTAAACACAATTTATAGATGAGCCAATGTACCCCATAATTTCTGTGAGTCAGTACAGTGGAAAAAGTATGAACGTGGGCTCTGGAGCAGTAGTTACTGAGGTCTCAAGGTGAACACCTCCCATCACAATTCGAGTGACCTTTACCAAGTTACTTAACATTTTTGGTATCTCAGTTTCCTCATCTATAAAATGAAAATAATAGTAGTGCCTACCTCATGTTTGTTTGGGCAGTTAAATGAGCTAATATTTAAAGCATTTGTTCTTGGCACATAACAAGTGCTCAATAGATTTTAGCTACTGGGATGTCTACATTATTATTATGCTTAGGCTCACATAGGAACAGAAGTTGGTGGGTTCAATTGTGATCTTTACAGCTTCCCACCTTTCAGCATTCCCTGGTGGAAACAATAGCCCCCAATAACAAGGTAGGCATGTAGATGGCTAAAGACATAATAAAAAATTTCCTCAGGAAATAGTGCCAGAACATAACAATGCATTTTTAAAAAGAAAAAAGGTGCTACCGACTCTTTTAAATTGTCCAACACATAAGATAGCCAAAATTACTTTGGGCTAGAAAGTTATAAAACAGTGATTTTGAATAACAAAGAAATCAAATGGAACTGCCATAATAAATTAACAAAAAAAAAATAGATTAAATATCCTGTGGTAATATTTTTTCTACTATTTCCCTCTACACCCCCTCCCACAAACCTAACTTAAATTGTTCTATTACATAATTCGGCATCAATGCACTTATAATATTATTTTATCAATGCTCTAGTGATGCTATTTTTATTTCTCATTCTTCTTTTCTGGATTAAAAGATCAATGAAAACGAAAATATTTATTTAGCTCATCAGTATTTTCTTCATTTTCTATTATCTACAGCAGTTATCAAATAAATGGCTTGATATCAACCAGTGTAATTTTGGAGAATGTTTACGACAAAGGTGCTTGGAGTTATAAAATAATTATTATTCAAGTATTTTGGCTGACAATATTTAGATACTAGGATAGATTTTATTTTGTGACCCACCTGGATTTGTGATGATAAAATTATATTATCAAAATAATAGACAATCTAATTACCTGTTCTTTGGATATACATGTGGAAAATATTTTAAAAAGTTTCTAATAATTAATATAACTTAATATAATAATATAAAATACAGGAATCAGAAAATGTTTTTTAAAAAAACAAATCAAATCTATTGTCAGATTATTAAGGGAATTTCTCTTGTCAACCATGACTCTTAGTGATATTAAGTAAAGAATTCTTGTTCAGCTCTGGGGTTGATATATTACATAATTTACAGAATAAAAGGAACAATTATAGAAAATTCAAATTAAGCTGTAAATGCCCTTTTGCTGATAAATACAATTAGACAGTATTCTACAATGTTAATTTCTGCACAAAATTATAGTTTAGCAGTGTTTAATAATGTGGCTATTCCTGAAGCATGTCTGCTTTTAGTGTAAAATATTAGACTAAGAAAATAAGACCTACAATATATTATTACACATTAATGTATAGGGTATTAAATGAGACTTTTCCTATCTTAGAATTGCATCTGAGGATAACACACGTTCAAGCACAAACACAGTCTTACGAAGATTGCTAAACGTATCCGTGAGATTTTCTTAAAAAGAGCAAAAAGTTACATAATCTATACCCTACCTCTCGGATAGGTACCATTAGCTACTTTTAGTTTCTATGCAAGAAATGGATCTGATGTGAGGAAGAGAGTTGTCGACTGACTGTGTACAGCTGCGTGTTTGTCCCCCTTCCCCGTGTAAGGGGAGCTTGAACGAAATCATTCAGCCAGTGGATTTGCTACCACAGAATTTGTCACGTCCCTGGGTGGATACTGGCTGAACTACAGGAACTAGCAAGGAGGGCTTGTGCTGTTGCTGAAGCAGAGTGAGCTGTGAGTTCATTTTTCTTTTTCTTTTTTGGTTACAGTTTTATTGAGTTGTAATTCACATATCATAAAATTCACCTATTTAGACAGTACCGTTTAACAATTATTTTAGAGTTGTGCAACTGTCACCACACAATTTTAGAATATTTTATCACCTCACAAAGGAGTCACACACCCTTTCCCTCTCATACACCAAGCTCCCCATATTCCCAGGCTTAAGCAACTACAAATCTACTTCTGTATCTATGTATTTGTCTATTCTGGACATTTCATACAAATGGCATTATATGTGGCTTTTTAAAGACTCGCTTCTTTCATGTCACTTACTGTTTTCAAAATTCATTTGTACTGTAGTGTGTGCTAGCACTTCATTCCTTTTTATGGTTGAATAATATTCCATTGAAGGGATACAACACATTTTGCTTCTCCATTCATTGTTGATGGACACTTGGGTTCTTTGCATCTCTTGGCTATTGTGAAATATGCTGCAATGAACATTGGTGCACAAGTGTCTATGTGGGTACCTGTTTCCATTATTCGGGATATATACCTAGGAGTGGAATTTCTAGGTTATTAGTGGCTCTGTTTAACTTTTTTCCAAAGTGGCTGCACTGTTTTACATTCCCACAAGCACAGTATAAGGGTTCTGATTTCTTCACATCCTCACTAACACTTGCAATTCTCTGAATTTTTTATTATGATCACCAAAGTGGGTGGGCAGTGGTATCTAATTACCTTGATTTGCATTTCCTTGAGTACTAACGATGTTGAACATCTTTTCATAACCTTCATGACTGCACCAGTTCTCAGTTTTCCATGCCCACAAATCCCAGAGGGGTGATGAAGAGCCAAGGAACCCAGAGCTTTTAAAATACAGTCTTTTCTAACGGGGTGCAGGCAAATAGGCCCACCCTTTCCCTCTAGGAAGGTATCTATATTACACTGGCCAGCAGACAAATTTCTCCTCTGCTCTGGTGGGAGACACCATCCCTACCTTTCAGTGCTGTTCACCGTACAAACATCCTCGGAAAGACAGTCTGAGGCAAAGATCGTTAGAGCCTCTCCTCAAAGAAGAGCAGGAACACAAGAGACTCGAGGACAGTTGTCTCCCAGCAGCTGAATAGTGATGTCCCTCATGCAGGAGGAGGTGTTGAAAGCTGAGAAGTCAAAAAATGTTTAATTTTGATTGTCAGGATCAAGACAAAGCGGACATTGAATGTGTTTAGCATGAAGCTGATTTTCCTAAGTGGTACGTGTTGTATCATTTCTAATTCCTGCATTAAAGATACAAAGCCTCCCAAGGGTGGCCTGTGCCCCAGCTTCCAAGAGGAGATATGGGAAAATGGAAGATTGTGGCAGTGGTTTTATTTTCAAGCCAAAGTAAAAGGATCCTTTTCTACCAAAATATTTCCTTGATAAACAATGTAAAGCTTCATTCTATAAGATTTGAAACATCAGCAGGCAACTCTCTTAGTTGAGTTTTTTGGATTTGAGATATCTCTCTGAGAGACAGAAAGGAAATCCTTTATTATTATTATTATTATTATTATTATTATACTTTAAGTTCTAGGGTACATGTGCACAATGTGCAGGTTTGTTACATTTGGTACATGTGCCATGTTGGTGTGCTGCACCCATTAACTCGTCATTTACATTAGGTATATCTCCTAATGCTATCCCTCCCCCCGACTCCCCAGAATAGGACCCGGTATGTGATGATCCCCTTCCTGTGTCCAAGTGATCTCATTGTTCAATTCCCACCTATGAGTGAGAACATGCGGTATTTTTATTATTTTTAGAGACAGGGTCTCACTCTGTCACCCAGGCTGGAGTACAATTATAGCTCACTGCTCCCTCGAACTCTTGGGCTCAAGTGATCCTCCCACCCCTGAATTCAAAGTAACTAGTACTGCAGGTGCATGCCACCACACCCAGCTAATTTTTAAATTTTTTTTTTTAGACACAGGACCTTGCTATATTGCCCAAGCTGGTCTCGAACTCCTCGCTTCAAGCAATTCTCCTGCCTTAATCTCTCAAAGTGCTGGGATTACAGGCCTGAGCCACTGGGGAAATCTTTGAAAGAAGGATAATGAGATGGAAACCCATTTTGAAATGCAGAACAGCTCGAGAGACAGCCATGGGTGATATGAGGGCCCTGGGCACTAAAGGGCCAAGGGAAGAGAGGAAACAGGGAGAGGCCCACTGCAAACCAGGCAAGATGTTTTCCGGTTTTTCGCTACCTCTTGGCCTTTCCTTTTCTTTTTCCAAAGACTACAATGAGCAATTCCATCCCAAGCAAGAGCAGTTACTCAGTTTTATTTTCAGGTCCTTACCAAAAAGTGAGGAAAGTGAAATGTTTAATCCAAATAGACTTTGTGGCGCCTGTCCTTTATCTACATCCATAAGATGGCTTGTTAGTAATGCTAAACTGGTGTTCCGTGACCCTGAAAAAGAAGCATTATCACTGGAGTTTATAGAAAACTTTTCGGAATTAACTGTGTCATAGCAGACCTCTGTCTGAGGCTAATTTATAGTATATCCAAGTGTGCGCGCACACACACACACACACACGCACACACACAATTGGAAGACCCTAAGCTCCTTTCATCTGGCCCCCGTGAAAAGTGCTGTCTCTTTCAGATGTGATTCCTTCATCGGCAACCCCTATTTTTTTGAAACAAAACAGCTTTTTACTTGTTACAGTTCATGCCTTTCTTGTCATGTAGACTAAGTCTAGGATAATCCTGCTTGCTGTCTCTTTCCCTGTGTCTTGCATGAGGACGATTGCTGCGAATGTGAGGTGTAGCCTCAGGTCTCACACTTGGACAAACACCAGGACTACAGGAACAAGTAAGATGAAGGACGGAATTCCTCAAATGCTTCCTTCTGAAAAAGAGAAGGCAAAAAGAAAAGGAGAATAGAAAAAAAGTAAAGGAAAATGTACGGTGTTTTAATGAGGGAAGGAGGAATATGTGTTAATGGCAGAAGGAAAATTGCTAGTGATTGAGGAATTGTATTTCACATTTTATATTTGTATATAGAGTTCATGATAGATGCAACTGAAAAATTTAATAAAAGAGGTAACTTGATTCATGCACTCAGAGTTCCTAATCTAGTTGAAAAGTCAGCTTTATTTTTATTTATTTATTTATTTATTTATTTTAGAAAAGGGATCTCACTATGTCCCCTTGACTGGTGTATATATATATATATCTACATATATTATATAGATATAAATCATCATATGCTTGACTCAAGCAATCCTCCCGCCTCAGCCTCAAGTAGATGGGACTACAGGAATGAGCCACTATGCCCAGCTGAAAGGCAAACTTTTGATACACGAAATTTCCATAAATAGACTCAATCACAGAGAATCAAACCCACAAGCTCTGTTGAAACAAAATAGGGTCAGATCCTTCTAATCAAATACATATTTTTGAAAAAGGTACACTTCACATGGTTCCAGAAAAGCATGAAATCGGAATCTGAATTTAGAAATGAATTGGAAACAATTTCAAGTGGTAGGAAATTCCTAAGTGTAGAAAAGCTCTGACTTAGAGTATTCCTCTGACTTTGATCATCTCTCTTTCCCTCTAATTGTTCCCTAAACAGCTGTGCATACCTGACAATACCACCTGGCTATTCAGGGATTACAAGCAAAATGCAATCATTTCCTCCTTTTCTTCTCTGAGAAATGTATGAGTGTATTCACAGAATTTTAGATAATTTTTGCTTAGTATGTTATATGTCTCACCTTCCACTTCTGCTTTTTATGTGGTCTTCTGAAGACAATTTGTCTTTTAGGTGAACCTAATGGAAGGATTACAGCACAGGACTGGGCTGGTAGGAACTGTGTCTCAGAAGGCAGGATGGAGTACATCTCCCACCTCACCTCTTCTGCCTGTGTGTGGTCAACCTCTGAGGTTATGATTGTACATAAAAGGGATTAAGCAATTATAACAACATGTGTTTACTGAAAACCAAAGCCAACTATTAAGTAAATATTAATAGAAATATTAACAAATCATTCTATGAAAAATGGAGAAAACAAACAGTCAAAATTTAGATGATCTCACCTTTTTTCCGACATGTTTAAAATATATCTTGTTGGAATATTATAGTTTAAATTTTAACAGGCATGAATATTATATAACAATGACCATTTCTCTTGGGACACTTAGGGTGCCCTCTGTTACCACTCTCATGTTAACAAAAGTATAATTTCAACTTCCATCATGATGAAAAAACAAAGCTAAGACAACCCTAGCTCCCAGATCAATAATGGATCTTTACTTAATAATCAACTCAAAAAAATTTACTCTTATAGAAAACCAAGTCTTCTTACTACTACAATTCAATTTTGCCTACTTCATTCTTCATTTCAGTGGAGTTTACTTTTCGACATTTTATCCTCAAAACTTTCTTCAGGGGAATTGTTTTGCTGATATCATATGCACTGTTATTGTCACTACAGGAATATACTATATAGATATAAATCATCATCCTGTGCAAACATTACTTAAACTCAGCTCTGTCAAGAGAAGAGTTCCCAAGTCAAATACTTCAATAGTAGCAGGTAAGAGTTGATTAAATGTGTAGTAGAAATACTAAATTTGTGCCTGTCCACCTGATGTAACCTCACTGGTTAAACTCATCTCACTGATGACACAGGGAGGATCACAACTCCCAGTGGACACATTCTCTGAGCGTCAAATATCCATTCTGATTTGGAATCTTGTTTTCAAGCAATGTATATTAGAAAAAAACATTCACTACATTTTCATGATATCCATACCTAGATTCGTTTTTTTCCCACTATATTGTACAATCAAAATCAAAATCAAACTAGGATTCAATCTATTTTTAATTAAAGGTGTTTACAATATGTTCATGAAGATAATGGTCTTTCTATTGTTATGTCTTGATCAGGTTTTAATATTAGAGTTATGATGGGCTCCATGCAGTCAATTGGTAAATGTTCTCTTTTCCTCTGTTTTCTCAAAAAGTTTATGCAGATGGGTATTGTTTTCTTCTAGCATGTTTGATAGAATTCACCAGTGAAGCTATCATGGCTTGAAGTTCATAGTGGAAATGTTTTTATTTATGAATTCAATTGATTTCATATATATAGGCTTTCTCTGATTTTTCATTTCTTTATGTCATAATTTTGTCTTTCAAAGAATTTGTCAATTTTTTGTAAGTCATCATAATTATTGATATAAAGTTGCTTATAATACTTTTTGTTTTCTTTCTGTAGGAATGGTATTATCTATTGCTGCATAAACAAAACCTTAGATGTTTAACAAATACTTAAAAGCTCACTGAGTCAATGTGTCAGGAACTGAAGAGTAGATTATACGAGTGGTCTGGCTCAGGATCGCTCATGAAGTTGTTGTCAAGATGTCAGCGAGGGCTGCAGTCATCTGAAGCACTGACTGCAAGGAGGGTCTGCTTCCAGGTGGCTCAACCACAGGTCTGACAATTTAGTGCTGGTTGTTGGTAGGAGGCCTTAGAGCCTTGCTGCAAAGACCTCACCACTAGGCTTCTTGTTTGTGGTAAGGACATGACAGTTGGCTTCTCCCAGAGTGAGTGATCCAATGGAAAACATTTAAGGCCTAATGCTGGAAGTGACACTTGGTTATTTCCACAGTATCTTTTTGGTTATATGTCTTCTCTCTCTCAATGTGGAATGGAGTACACAAAGGCATGCATACCAAGAAATGGGAATCACTGGGGTCATCTTAGCTACCACAGAATTTAGAGTGATGTCCACTTCTCTCATTCCTGATATTTGTAATTTGTGCTGTGTATGTGTGTGTGTGTGTGTGTGTGCGCGCGCGCACGCACACGTGCGCTTAACTGGTCTGGTTAAAAGTATTTCTAATTTTATTGATGTTTGGAATGAACCATATTTTAGCTTTATTAATTTTCTGTATGGCTTATCTGTTTTCTATTTTACTGATTTCTTTTCTTTATGATTTTTATGTTTATTTCAACTGCTTTGTCTAACTTCTTTAGATGGCAATGTGCATCGTTGATTTTAGAACTTTCTTGTTTTCTAATATACACATTCAAAATTCTAAACTGTTTTAAGGATGCTTTAGCTGCATCTCCCAAATTTTGTCATGCTGTGTCTTTATGCTCATTCACTTCAAAATATATTCTGATTTTCCTTATTATTAGTTAGCTGACTTACTGGTTATTTAAAAATGTGTTACTTAATATCCACATATTGGAGATTTTTGCAGAGATCTTTTATTATTTATTTCCAATTTAATTTCATTGTAATCAGAAAACAGTCTGTAATATATAAGCCATTAGCTTTCTGGAGACTTGGTGAATTTACCATGTATACCTGAAAAGAATACATACTCTACTGCTGTTGAGTAACTTCTTCTATAAACATCACATGTGAAGTTGTTTGATAATATTGTTTAGGTCTTCTATATTCTTCCTGATATATTTGGCCACTTGTGTCATTTACTAAAAGAGGATTGTTGAAATCTCCAGTTATAATTGTTGATTTTCTATATTTTCAGTTGATGTATTCTGAAGCTCTGTTATTTAGCACATACTTATTTAGGAGTGTTACTGCTTCTTAATGAATTGACTCATTTATCATTATGAAATATCCCTCTTTATGTCTGGCAGTATTGCTTGTCCTGGGCCTACATTTTCTGGATACTAATATAGCCACTCCTATTTCTTCATGACTAGTCCTTGCCTGCTACATCTTTTTCTATCTTTTAAATATGTCTTTATATTTAAGTAAGTTTCTTATGGACAGAAATAGTGAGTTCTTTTTTTCCAGTCTGACGACCTCTGGATTTTATTCAAGTAGTGTCATGTCTTTATTAAAGAAAGACAGAGGCCAGGTGCAGTGACTCACACCTGTAATCTCAGCACTAAGGCTAAGGTGGGTGGATCACTTGAGGCCAAGAGTTCAAGGTCAGTGTAGGCAACATGGCAAAATCCCATCTCTACTGAAAATACAAAAATTAGCCGGGTGTGGTGGTGCAACCTGTAATTCCAGCTACTTGGGAGGCTGAGGCAGGAGGTTCACTTGCACCCAGGAGGTGGAGGTTACAGTGAGCCGAGATCATACTGTGATTTCAGCTACTCAGGATGCTGAGGCAGGAGGATCACTTGCACCCCGGAGGTGAAAGTTGCAGTGAGCCGAGATCATACCACTACACTCCAGCCTGGGTGACAGAGCAAGACTCTATCTTAAAGAGAAAGAGAGAGAGAGAAAGAGAGAGAGAGAGAGACAGAGACCGAGACAGAAAGGGACAGGAGCCAAACTTGCAAACTTGGCAAACAAGAAGCAAAATGCTGCCCACATGGGGCTCTGCCTTAAGGGATTTAGGAGCAGGCTGATGGTCCAAGAGAAGTCAAGGAGGTCAGGACCTTGCCCTTGCAACATCTCAGAAGGGTTTAATGTGAGATTTCAGGCCCTCAGTCACCAGCAGACTGGCAAAGGGTGCAGCAAGTGTGGAGCTGCCCCAGGGTTCCCTTAAGGCCATTTTTTTTCCTTCCCTCTATACCAGGAAGCTGCAAATTTTTCTGTAAAGGGCCAGATAGTAAACATCTTAGATTTTATGGGCTGGATTGGGCCCATGGAACCTAGTTACTGACACTTGTTCTAGATTATTCCCTGGTCCTGGCCGTTATTGGGCTTCCATGTCTACTTTATTATCTTCTCCATCATCAAGAGATTCATTGTAATTGTCCATCTTATGCATATCCTGCATATTGCAAATCCTCCTCCTCCTCTTTTCAATCCTTGTTACCTTCACCATCCATTTCCTCTCTATCACTGTGGTACTGGTGGTACTGGTGGTACTAGTGATGCTTGTGATGCAGTAGAGAACTTGTAAGTCCTGCAGATCTCCCTTCACAATGGGCTTTTTGTTAGACATGACATAACTGTCTATTTCTACAGATCTCTAAAGCCAGGTTGGTGGCTGCAATTCCTCCTACTGTAACTCTGTCTCATGCACATAAATTTGATTCAGATTAAACCACAGCATATCAGTGACATGAGGGAAAAGTGGGGAAAACAAAGTTAACATGACTCCTGGAGCTCTGGGAGATAATATAGTCTTTGGCAATTACCCATCTGCCTTTTAACTATAGTGTTTAGGCCATTTATATTTAATTGATTATCAGTATGGTTGGACTTCAATCTATTATCTTGCTATTTATTTTCTATTTGTCATGCTTTTCATTTGTTTCTTGTGCTCCTGCCTTTTTTGCGTTCAGCATATTTCCATGTTGTATTATACTTTTTCTCCATCGTTGAATTATTAGTTGTTCTATTTCTAATTTTTGTAGTGATTGCTTTAGAGTTTACGATAAGCATCTTTAACTTATAACTGCCTGCATTCAAATAATATCAGACCACATTTTGTGTAATAAAAAAGCTTTACAACAAAATGCTTTCATTTTTCATCTTCTATCCCTGTGTTAGTGCTTCTAGTACATACTTTAACTTCTACAAGTGTTATAAATTTCAACATACTTTTTAAAATTTAGACATTTAATTACATATTTTTTAAATGTCAATATCTACCCACATATTTACTATTTGTGGTGGCCTTCCAAGTTTCTGTTTGTTCTTATTTTTCTTCTACCTGGGAAAAACTTTAATATGTCTTACAGTACACATTACTGACAGTAAATTCTCTCAGCTTTCTTTGTCTGAAAATATTTATTTCTCCTTTATTCCTAAAAAATATTTTTTATTAGATGTAGAATTTCACATTGAATTTTTTTATTTCAGAACTTTAGAATTATTACTTCACTCTTCACTAGCTTCCATTGTTTTCTTAAAAGTTTTGGTTAATTTTAACTTTACTTGCCTGTAGGTAATATGTTCATCTTTTTTACTCTGCTTCTTTAAGATTGTCTCTTATCTCTAGTTTTTAGCCTTTTGATTGTGATATGACTCAGTGTTATTTTTATTTCTTTATTATATTTGGAATTATTTAGCTTCATGGGACTATAAGTTTGTAGTTATTATTTCTTCAATTTTTTTTCAATTCCACTTTACTTCTGGATCTCTGTTTTTTTGTTTGTTTGTTTTTGTTTTTGTTTTTGAGACAGAGTCTCACTCTGTTGCCCAAGCTGGAGTGCAGTGGTGCAATCTCGGCTCACTTCAACCTCCACCTTCTGGGTTTAAGTGATTCTCCTGCCTCAGCCTCTGGAGTAGCTGGGACTACCAGTGCATGCCACCACACCTGGCTAATTTTTTGTATTTTCAGTAGAGACAGGGTTTCCCCATGTTGGCCAGGCTGGTACAAACTCCACACCGCAAGTGATCCACCTGCCTCGGCCTCCCAAAGTGCTGGGATTACAGGCGTGAGCCACTGCGCCTGGCCTATGGGTCTCCATGTTATACCACCTGATGTCACAGGTCATCAAGTCACGTTTTTGGGTTTTTTTTGTATCTGTTTCTCTCTGTCTTCATTTCAGAATTCTTCTCTTGTCATATCTTCGGTTTTACTGTGTTTTACTTTTCCAATGTCTAATCTTCTATGAAGCCAATCCAATTAATTTCTCATTTCAAACATTGTGTTTTACTTTTCTAGAAATTCCACTGATTTAAAACTATGTCTTTCATTTCTCTTCTTATCTGTATTTCTTTTTTTCTGGAAATCCTTAACCATATTGTAATATTGTGATTATACACACACACACACACACATTATATATATATATATATGTTTGGTTTCTGTCCCCAGTTCCTGACATAGAGCTTCAAAAACCCTTGACGATAGGGGTGCTAGGAGAATCTTTTGTTTTAATATTTGGTCTTTGATTCCAGTTCCTGATGCAGACCGAGCTCCTAAATCCCTTGAAATTTGCTGGGTGGTGGAAGCATCTTTTATTCTAATGAGGTGACTTTTGGCACGCTCCAGGATAGCTCAGGATAGGGCCTGACATCTGGGGAAGAGAGAATGGCTGAAGGTTAGGTTGATAACTCACAGTTAGTGATATAACCAATTACATCTATGTAACTAAGCCGTCATAAAAACCCAAAAGGGGCTGGGTGCGGTGGCTCACACCTGTAATCCCAGCACTTTGGGAAGCCAAGGCGGGCGGATCACGAGGTCAGGAGACAGGGATCGTCCTGGCTAACACGATGAAACCCGTCTCTACTAAAAACACAAAAAAAATTAGCCAGGCGTGGTGGTGGGCGCCTGTAGTCCCCGCTACTCGGGAGGCTGAGGCAGGAGAATGGCGTGAACCCAGGAGGCGGAGCTTGCAGTGAGCCGAAATCGCACCACTGCACTCCAGCCTGGGCGACAGAACGAGACTCTGTCTCAAAAA